>NC_092632.1:5959815-6116401 GCF_039555335.1 Amphiura filiformis | reverse complement strand
ACCAGTAGGATTAATAAAAGAATAAGCGCATATTACGAAAGTGGATTATAATTGAAAATTGATCATAAATATGTCAACCAATATATTCTGGCGTGGCGTATAATAATGTTTCAGTGCTTTCTAGCATTTTTTGCACAACTTTATTAATGCATTATCCTGCATAGCAAAGGACAAAAAACAAAAATTGTAGTTATAACTATAATAATCTAACTCTACGCGGAACACTTGCATCGCGATATGGCCTGATAAGGGAAAACTACATTAATAGCAAAGTTGACCACATCGTCCATTAGGTTACTGTGCAGCTGTAGTGTAATTCAATTCTGTATAGAGACATTTATATGCTTTCGAAGGTTTTCTGATGATATAACAATGTAAAATGAGGTACAAAGTTGCTCAGAGTGAAGTGAGAAAAGGAGTTTGCTGATCACGACGTACAAGGTTGTAACAAATAATAATATTAAATTCAATAAAGTATTTATGCATGCATAACAAATAAGTTTATGTTATTAATAAAATTTTGATATATACATTTTTCCTTGACAAAACAAGTGAAAATATTCAAGCAACTCAAATCAATTCAATTGCATGAGTGCAGAATGGTTTTCACAAAAATTCAGACTTCCATAAAGAAGGTCGTTAGCGTATTGTAGTCCAACACCATCGAAAAAGATTGCTTCTCTGCAATATAACCTTACGGCACAACAATAACACACAAGTCGAGTTAGGTTATTGTTAAGAAGAGATAGTTCATGTCCAATTTTCGGCAATTTTTGGCAAAGAAAAATTAAGAAAGATATGTAAGAATATACTTTAGGTGGAAGTGCAACAACAAGCTGCAATGGCTGCACCCTTAATATTTATAACAATAGGCTGGTACAAAAACTCTCAAGTGCGCCATAAGCACTAGAATTAAGGGTAACCCTTAGCACCAAACAAAAATAAAAAGGATAGATGAAAAGAGGTAAACCCCGGGGGTCACTCCCATTGTGGCCTGTACACCATCCGCGATAATGAAAACGCGTAAAAAGGGCCGTTTTTCGTGGGTAGGCACGATACGCGCGTATCGCGTTTAGGGTGTCAAAAACATGAAAAATTGGAAAAAGGGTAGCAAAATTGCAATTTCTAAATACGCGGAAATGAAATTTAGGGTATGAAATTTGATGTTAGGAATGAAATCCCTGTTTAGGGTGTCGTTTTAGCCAAGGGTTAAATCCTTGTTTAGGGTGCTTTTCAAAAGTTGATTATCGCGGATGGTGTACAGGCCACAATGGGAGTGACCCCGCGGGGGTAAACCTCAGATCTGAACCGATGAGGCGGATGTAAAATGGGTATAAGAAAGGTTAATTGCGAGCAGCCTTACTGATGGTCAAGACTGATGGTCAAGGTTACATGGGGATATGACAACGTTATCGAGGCACCTGTATGGAATGGTTTTTGAGATATAGGTAGAGCCAGTAGCATGATGATAAGGACGCAGCTGAACCGGTTAGGAAGGCCTAGATGGGTTTGAGAGGGGCATGGATAGGGCAATGAGAGAAGGATAAACTATTTGGTAACAGAATAACACGGACATTTTATACGCAGCGCATAAATATTATTATTACAGTCTGTATGTGACAAACATCATTGGATCACAGGTAAAACGTCACAATGGACATTGCGTTGTGCTTGTAGTGTCAGTTGTGACGCTGCACCAATTTCCAAAGAAAGAGTTTCTCGTACTTCCAAAACAGTACTTTTCATAGAAGAGTGAGAAAGTCATCATGCATCCCTTGCTCATACAATGGTAATTTGCTTATGATTGCAATATATCTTTTTCCCGAGGGACTCATTGCCAATGCACCTATGCGCCAATATAGCAAGACTAGATGTTAGTACAACAGAATGTTTCATGGAATATAAAGTTCTATGAAATGACAGCTGCAAATAGATACAAAATAAATAAAAAATTCAACTTAATCTACCATATGGACGACACATCAGTTTACATTAAGATTGTAATTAATATTCCCATACATAAGTCATCCAAGTAATATGTTGGTCTGATTACACGCTGGACATCTAAATTACAGACTATATCCTTCGTTCTTTATTAATCCCCTGCAGCATTATTCCTACTGTGGAAGTGTGGCCATACAGTAAATAAGGTAAAATGATTCTACGAAATTCTTTAATCACAATGACCGGTTTATCTGTAACGTAGAATTGTCCAAACTTATTTTATTTGGGTGTAATATCCAGAAATCTTAGCAAGGTTATTAAGCCATGGTGCTTCAACGTTTGTTTGAATTTACAGAGGTTTTGATGTTGTGAACAGGACGTTTATTTAAGAAATCAACACCCAATGAGATCATTGATAAAAAGGTCGTTCTGCGTATTCTGAAACCTAATATGGACTTGATTTGAACAAGATACTGTTATCAAAATGACAAAGGGCAATATTCAAAATTAACAATTTTGGATATTCACTTATTTTATTCGAAGTACTGAAATCCCGTGCCGCAGCTAAAAGTGGTTTATTATGATGTTTATTTGTTGGTGTATGTTTTAAGGCAAAAACTAATGGATTATTTTTTTCCAAATTTGATATTTTACATTTTGTCCTTAAGAAGATATAAAGTGAAAAGTCTTTTTGCGACATGAGAGTATTTTTGTATCGAGTGTTCTATTGTTGCTGTACAGAACAAACATAGAAGTTGTCATAAATCATTAAACATACATTTTGTTGTATTGTTATCAACATTTAAATATCATATAGACATTATATCCTTGTATTGAAGAGGTATATTGTGATGTTTACTGTTGGTTTAATTGAATAGAAACCCAATGGATTGTATTTATTTAAAATTAATATTCTACTTTTTGTCATTCTACAGAAAGATAAAGCTTTTTTGCGACAGGAGAGTTTTTCATGGGCTATGTTATGTATATGCAACGTTGTTCCATGGTGGTCGAAGTTGTACATGTCATTGACTTGGTTGCAAGCCTGCTTGCGTATTGAATGAATTGCGTCAACTTTGAAAACGTCACAGTACTTAACTTGACCTTGATGTGGACAGTGTTAGTTCTGTGCAAATACAGTAAAAGTGATATGATCTTGAAAAGGCTTTGAATATCAATGAACTTATGGAAAGGACAATAAATATAGAGAAACATATATTTTTGACTTCCTGTGATAATGTTAACTCCATATAAGGTAAATAATTTTTTTTCAAAAGAGTCCTTTTAAAATGTTACCCAAGCTGTTACGTTTGATTTCAATTAAAATGTCAAACAAGTTCATTGTATTGATGTATCATATGAACTACTTCATTTCTATCTTCATATTTTACACAGACAGAAAATTGGTTGTAAAGCCTTTATATACCAAATAAAATGTACATATCTTTGTAATCTTGTAAACAATTCTTCTTGAGTGTTCAAGGTTGAAACTACAACACGGGTATGGTCCGGTTTATCTGCAACAGTATGCTCCGTTTGTCAAGTTCGCCTTCTTTGTATCATATGCATGTGTCAGTTGGCAGTTGACGATCATTAAGGATGTCCACTGGACATTGTCCAGTCAATCTTCTATTATCTCTCACCCTAGGATAACGACAATATTTAAGAGAGGCGACAAGACCAAGGCCCATTAAAGACATACGTGGGACCATAGTAGGATTCTTAAAAGATGACCATAGGAACACTTGGTCCAAGCTGTTTGCTTACAAAATATGATTGTATAAACAAGTAATTATATCAAAGTGTTATATTCTGCATGTCGTGATATAATCGTAGAGTCATTGTTTGTGGTCCTCGGTACCATCGGCCCGTGGATTCATTGCTACTCCAGGGGTTTAGTGCAACACGTCTCAACTCCATTGTGAGGAAATTGCTTTTAAATAATTCCAGCCTCATATGCCTCTGTTTCACTGGTTTGTTGCTATATTGGAGTTGAAAATGGACATAAGTCTTTATTGTGGCTGGAAATCCCACTATTTTCTGAACATTTAAAATCTAATTTTCATCCTCGGTGACTGACCTCGCTGTGTGTCAGTCAAGCATGGTATGCCATAGGTCATATTCTTTTAGACAACCTTCACGATTGGCCTATACACTGCGCTATATAATTCGGCACATATAAATCAGAATTATTGCGGAATTATTGTCAGTTTTTGACTCAAGACGCAAGCTACTGTCTCAAAGCGCAAGCTAACGACTATTATATCTGTTCAATATATATATTCATGTGCAAGGAACCACATCTGGTTTCTTTATACGAAATCATTAACGGGAGATATTCATCATTTTCTACACCGATATCCAAAGATTTTCTTCTCATATCAAACTCGTGCATAGCAAATTCCCGTGTATCGATCCCGGGTATTTATTTTAGTATCTCTGCTGACAAAGTAATTATTAGCCAGGCGATGTCGGTGTGCGACGGAGATATCTTGCTATGGAGCTACCCTAACTATGGACAAAACTTTGTATTCGCTGTCGAAGTTATGTAATAATCGGATTAACTGCCATAGCAATAGATGAATACAATTTTGAATATATCGCGCTGCACTACATGCAGGTTGCACTCATCACCTGTGTATGTCTGCAATCATAGATTGAATACAATACCGCTCTTTTCAAAGATTCTAATCTTACAGGTGTGAGTGATTAGCATTTCTTTGACATCTATGTTTCAATGCATAGGTACTGCGTGGACGTTGCCGTGCGGGCGACCTATTCAAAAATTGTATTCATCTATTGCTATGGTAATTAATCATGTTACATAATCACTTCGATTGCGAATATTATGTCAAATATTGTGGAACATTGCGGAAGTGATTCATGATCATAGAATTTTCGTAAACATTGGAATTTTTTACACTCCACCACGAACATACAAATAATTGTAATTATTCACAGTATTAACGGATCTGACCATTAGCGTAGCGATCTCCAAAAATGTTTCGATACGTTCATTAATTTCTCAAAAAGTAAAAATCCCAGTTTAACAAATAACGGTTAAAATGAAAGCCATTTGTTTTGGTGACCCAAGTTACTAGTCATTTACGCTCACGCCTTTTTTACAGATCGATTACAGTTGTGAAATGGTTGAAACACTACGATATCATAAACAAGAGTATGTTCGTTTGGACTTATTACTATAAGCTGTTCCCTTAATAAACACTACAAGTACTATGCACAGCAACAAGGCCTCTGCACACTTCAAGCATGTTTAAACTGTACGATTAAATAATGAAGTCATTCTCCGATTTTCGTTTTCATTCTATGAATTTTATTGAAACGCCCAATCAGTCAATAACAGTCTGCAATACGCACAAACATATATTTTTCATGTTTTTATCTATTCTTACGTTTAGATCATGTCCTTGATTTGGACAAAGACCTCAATATGAACCATGCATCGTGGTTTGCATAAAATTGGTTAAAACCGTGCAAACGGTACTGTATACGGAAACATATGAGTTAGAGATGTATTTCGCCTAGAGCCAAATAAAAGGTTACCTGTTTCTTTATGAATTATACATTGGTAGAAGGTAAGTAACTCCCTATGTAGCTGTCAACATGTCGGCAAATATATTGATAGTACCATCAGCGTGGTTTTTACATCTTTTTGACTAAAAAAGATTGTTCTGTAAAATCAAAATCTTATATTTAGCGCATAAATGATATACTTTAAAATATAATTATAAATTTCATAGGTGTGCGTACGTAGCTTAAGGTTGGTCTTAACTCTGGAATTATGGAACCTTTTGGGCCTCATAACTGCTAAATTGTTGGTCTAAAGTATATAAAAGTAAGTATACATAATTAGAATAGTAAAGACTTGATAAATTCATCTGTGAGGTCAAAATCCAAAAAAAAAACGTGTCCTAGATATTTTTATCTAGTTTTTAAAAATTAATAACAAAAATAGCCCATGAATGCTTTTTTGTTATGTTTTACGAAAACGAAGTGGCCCAAAAACCCGTTTTGGGGGAGTTTGGGCCAAATTGAGCATTTTGACCCAAATTTGACCTCACAGATTAATTTATCAAGTCTTTGCCATTCGAAATATGTATACTTTTATATACTTTAGCCCAACAATTTAGCAGTTATGAAGCCCAGAACTTTCCAAAATTCCAGGGTTAAGACCAACCTTAATGATTGAGACACGCAATTAGGTAATCAGATGACAAAGATCTTTTTATAAATATTGAGGAACGAAATTGAGATTACGTTGCCGTTGTAGCGCATTGCTCCTTTGTGCCACATTTATTTTCTGACAAGCTATTCATGAAGTACCTTTTGCTTTAGACAAAAGCATTCTGCCATGAAATTGGTAACTGAACTGACGGCATATTAGACTGGTTCTATTTTGGAAATATGTGCTTATTTCCGCATCTAGCCGCAAGTTCGCGTTAAAGTTGACAACACAATTATTTTTGTTAATTCGAGTATGCTGAATTCAAATATTTTGTCTGCCATGCTATATTAGAACCCTGTGACCCTAAAAATGACTCAAATCCCCTACATGTTCATATAGGGGGCAAAAATTAAAAATGCTCCAAATTCACTATAAAACATGTCAAATCACGAAAATGTAACATATTAGCGCGTAGGACATATAATTATGAGGCTCAGCAGGTCCAAGGTCATTACAGGGGGTGACAAAATAAAGTTTCACTAGCAAAAAATACACCCGCTCTGAACGCAAGTTATTAGAAAAGGAACATACTAAATCAGCAATATCTGATCATGTTGCACGGGCCAACCATGTAATAAATTGGGATGAATCAAAGATCCTTGGGCGGGAGCATGTCAGGAGGTCTAGAGAGGTTCGAGAAGCCATGGAGATAAGAAGAAGGGGGAGTAAGACCTTGAACAGAGAAGAGGACACATACTTCCTAAGCCACGTTTACGACCCACTTTTGAAGACTGGAAGACAACAGATTCGAGATCAGCATACCCAAATGAACCAAAATAAGCTGGTTGCCAACTTTTACGCAAACTTGCCGCTAGGAACGCGATTTTTTCCAAAATAGAACCAGTCTATATAGCCTAAACGCCTACTTGACCCAGCATGTAGGTAAAAATAAATGATTATAAGAAAGCCATGTAAAATCTCCTACCACAAAAAGTAGCACTTTCTGTTCAGGCGTAACCCAAATATGTGTTTGGGTGGACGCCAGCACACAAAACGGACTCATACCTTCAATGTACAGTTTTAGGAGTGATTTCGCTAATCTAAACACACACTCGGATGTTAATACACCTATAATATCGAATCTTTCTAATAACAAGTAATGTCACGGGTGCGAATCTAATATTCTCTAAGTTATCATGTGATTTTCTTTTATACTTGAAGGTAATTATATTTTGTTTGACAACACAGGATTTACCCACAAGATGGTTGACTTTGATGTTACGCTGACAACCTCAATTCAATTCAATCCCCATAAGATATATGTGATGCGATCAAGCAAAATCAATTGGAACTCGGAAATATTAAATTTACAATTTCTTATAGGATAGTAAAAAGCATTTATAAAACAGCATTTTGCAGAAAACCCCATTGAAATTGAACAACCAGTTCCAAAGATATGAGCAATTAAAGAGTTTCCAAAACAATAGGAAACAAAAGGAAATATTTCCTTTGTTTGGCTATATCTCAAAATCAATATTTCCGAGTTCCGACTGATTTTGCTTGATCGCATCACATTATTACGCGCTCTATCGACAAAAGAATGCGAAAAAAAACTCGATGTTTTCAACTCAACGTAGAATGCAGATGCTGATCATTTGGAAATATCTTGAAATTTTATTCACAAAACCATAGAGACACTTCGTAGATATTTTTAGATACACGCAATGCTTTAAATGTCATGCTATAAATCCTTTAAATTAGAAAACAAATAAATGTGTATGCAAAATAATGACAGCAACATTAACAACAACAACAACACCAACAACAACAACAACATTATTATTATTATTATTATTATTATTATTATTATTATTATTATTATTATTATTATTATTATTATTATTATTATTATTATTATCAGCATCATTATTATCATGTGTGGATATGCAGGTACCTGTCGATATTCGTCATGTAGAGCTTTGTTTCAATATTTGAAATCTAAATTTTTCTTTTTCATGTCTGCATAATAGTGCATATTGCATCGATTCGTACTAGATTCAAATGGTAACATACTGAGAATACTAGAGCAATGAGCATGTCTACCATTTCTGGTCGCCCGGTAATTGATTATGATGAGTGTGGACCTCCCAAGACTCGATTGGAAACACTATTTCACCTGTTCATACCAATACACTCTTGTTAAATGGTTCCGGTTCAGTTCCTGTTTAGATCTAACTTAAAATGAATGAAGAATATGCGACGCACCTGCATGCATTGTGTTTCACAGATGGTGGCATTATTGGTTGTAAGGAAATGAAGCTAAATGCTGCAGGTTGCTATTGATTAAAGCTTTGCGATCTCTTCGTTTAGATAGTTTTGCTTTGTTTGTTTGTTTGCTTGCCTATTTTGTTTAATTTGTCCTTCCTTGTAAAGCTCACCTAAAATGCTGATTATGCCGGGTTCAAGAAAATTTGCCTAGCCGATTATGTAATGCTGGCTCATATAGATAAAGATCAAGGAAAGGACGACCACTCCCAACAAATAAATCAAATATTTTGCTTTAAATTCTTAGCCTTTGGGTCAAGAATAAGGAAACGCTTCATCATCCAATCTCATCTGACATGACATAACAATAGCTGTGTGTGGTGATTTTGATCACAACCAGTGTAA
Organism: Amphiura filiformis; assembly: GCF_039555335.1. Lineage (NCBI taxonomy): Eukaryota > Metazoa > Echinodermata > Ophiuroidea > Amphilepidida > Amphiuridae > Amphiura > Amphiura filiformis. Next base: position 6,107,601 of record NC_092632.1, on the reverse strand, counting down.
ATAATTAATTAGTACTCACAAAGAAAGTGAACTGATTCTGACGCCCACCGTAAACATCTCTTTGTTATATCTTGGTGTAGATTATTCATCCAGTAATTCATTATTTTGTAAAGTAAATCTAATACTGGAGCTCGCTTTGCTGCGTTTGTCGAAACCATCGGACTTCTTCAGGGATCTGATTGATGACGGTGTGACGTCAGAATGTGGGGAAGTAATGTCGTGTTCCATACTCTTTGTTATATTTATAATGCTAAAGAATTTCTGAATAATTTTGATATTAGGCTAATAAACTAATAGAACGATAACATACACAGGGGCAAGGAGCCGTAGCTCATGAGGAGTAAAAATGTGATAAACCTCCCCTCCCTTGAAAGGGAGCCGCGTGTCAAAGATATCTGAGATATGGAGCCTTGACAAGGTTGGAATTGTGGTGTTTTAAAGTAAGCCATTTATTAAAGGACCATTGAAACATAAATTGATTCTAAAGGGTAGACTAGGTATTGTTAGTCGAAGCAGCCAAAAAAAAGATTTTCATTATCTACATCAATATATTATCGACAAATAATACTTTTAATGTTTTGAAAAGTTCGTTCTACAATACTTTGAAAACTTGCTTGATTTATTCTTGTTTATGAGTTATACGATTGTGAAGATTATCATTCATCCAGGTAATAACAACTATGAACTTGAGATTACAATATGATCTACTGGACTTACGTTTTGATGAGTGGCAATATTTCACATCCTATCTCAGATGCATCATCAGGCCCACTGGTGTTAGCGCGGCAAAAGTTCGTTGACCTGTGTTGCGGATGTTGTGTCACAGGTCAAGATGAGCCAAACATCTGAGGGATCTTCTTGATTGCTGAACAATAGCCCCTACAAGACATATGAAGCACTGAAACGTGATCCGACTAGTGGTTACAGAAAGAAAGTTATAGACTCTCTCCAACAACTTGAGAAATCTGAAGTTATCGACCATATCTTGTACCACAAACTGTACCCTGGTGAGTCGGTACCCAAATTTTATGGTCTCCCCAAGATCCATAAAGCACATGCTCCATTGAGACCTATTGTCAGCAGTGTGGACTCGGTCACTTATAATGTAGCTAAACATATCGCGTACATTATTGGACCGCTTGTTGGGAAATCGCAACATCATATTGTTATTAAACTCGCAGGATTTTGTCAACAAAGTTCGCGATATATGATGTGTCAGCGTTATTCACATGTGTACCACCTAAAGAAGCGATAGACTGTGTTCGTGAATTTCTAAGAAAGGATAACACCTTGAATAAGCGCACAAAACTGAGTCCAGACCAAGTGTGTGAACTTTTGGAACTTTGTCTCAAGACCACCTATTTTGTCTATGATAGCACATTTTACAGACAACGCCATGGATGCGAGATGGGTTCCCCAGTATCACCGATTGTTGTAAACCTGTTTACGGAACAGTTTGAACAGTTGGCACTTACATCATATACTGGCATCCCCCACGCACTGGTTTCGATATGTCGACGATACTTGGGTGAAGATACGCAATTAGCCCCCTTCTTCGATCACATAAATAGTGTTAACGAACATATCAAGTTCACCCAGGAAGAACTTAAGGAAGACAAACTCGCCTTTTTGGACTGTTCGGTTACTGTGCAAAGTGATGGCGGCTTAGCAACATCAGTGTATAAAAAGGACACACACAGAGAGATCAGTACTTGTTATTCGATTCCCATCATCCGCTGATACACAAGCTGGGAGTAATACGGACTCTATTTTAAAGAGCGGACCCGATTCCGTCAAGCGAGGACGCAAAGGATAAGGAATGAGAACATCTTCGTAAGACCTTGAACTTTTTCGGTTATCGCGATTGGACATTTCACAAAGCACTCTCTCAAACCAAATCAACTGATAAAGTGCCAACCGCACATGTGACACAAAGTGACGGTGAAAATAAGCGTGGCAAGAACGTTACTATACCATACGTTTCTGGACTGTCAGAGAAACTTCGTAGAGTTTTTCGCGATCAAGGAATTCCAGTGTCATTCAAACCTCAGAACACCTTGCGGCAATCGCTGGTCCACCCTAAGGACAAACAACCAAAGGACAAACAAAGCAACATTGTGTATGCAATTCAGTGTAATGACAGTGGGTGCGACGACCTGTACATAGGGGAGACAAAACAAACTCTAGCGAAACGCATGTACCAGCATAGGATGGCTAGCACTGGTTGTGGAGACTCGGCAGTGTACTCGCACTTAGACAGCACTAATCACTCGTTTGACAACAAAGACGTCAAGATATTAGATCGTGAAAGTAGATGGTTTGAGAGAGGTGTCAAGGAAGCGATTTATGTAAAACGGGAGGAGCCGTCACTCAACAAGGGAGGCAGCCTACGTCGCAACTTGGCAGGGGCCTATTGTTCAGCAATCAAGAAGATCCCTCAGAGGTTTGGCTCATGTTGACCTGTGACACAACATCTGCATCACAAGTCAACGAACTTTTGCCGCGCTAACATCAATGGGCCTGCGGATGATGCATCCGAGATAGGATGTGAAATATTGCCACTCATCAAATCGTAAGTCTAGTAGATCAGATTATAATCTCAAGTTCATAGTTTATGAGTTATGTACGTTTTACAAAACTGTTGTCTTAGTGTTGTTGTTTCAGCCCTCTTTACAACATAACTCAAGAACCACAGGACCTACAAAAGTATATCTGTGATAATTCTACACATTCGCTATGAAATGATCAATGCAATTTTTGCCAAAGCTCACTATCATTCGCAAGATGCTATGAACTACCAATCCTAACAGTTTGAAATAGTTTAATACTAACCTTAATTCAAATGCCTCACAATTTTTACATTATATCAACTGACATTATAATTTTGTGTTACATTAATAAGTAGAAATACTTTATTCAAATGCCTCACAATTATATTATATCAACTGACATTATAATTTCGTGTTACATTAATAAGTTTATTTCATTTGTCTGCGAAGCAGGCGTCTACAAAGTTTCTCCATGTACTACGATTTGAAGCCAAAGTGATAATGGCATCTGGCAGTAAAAAGTTGTTGAAGTCCCCCAACAGTTTTTGCACATAAGACAATTAATACAATTAGGATGTTTTTTGCTTTCCAGGTCTTCTTTTACCGTGTAATGGGGGTGTTGAGAGCATATCTTTGGCATGGTTCATCTTCCTGCATCCTCAGGATATGCCTCAGGTCGGTAGTTGTCGTGATTTGACAGAGTTGATAAGAGGCACAGTGGTGGTGATGGTATAGATCCTTTCATTACTAACATGGTCAGTGCGCTATATGTTCAGCATTATCCTGTAACATCATGAAGTACCAAAAACGAAATCTTATTTCCTATGTCAGTAGATGTCACCCAGGACTCACAGCCATAGAGCAATACTGTAACACAAGTGGTGTGAAAAAGCACGACTTTTGTTGCAACAATGATTGATGGACTTCAGATTGTTGATGCTCCTGTTTCCAAAATGCATACCATGCAAGCGCCTTCAGTTGGGAGAGAACCGAGATATTTAAAATCGGTGACATACTTGATGGGTTCTCCGTATACTTGGAGTGGTTGCTGTAGATTGCAGTTGATGGTCATGTACTCGGTTTTAGGAACACTGATGATGAGACCCAGGCTTTCTGCTGCAGCCGCTGTTCAGGTCAGCTGTGTCGTTTAAAACATTGGCGGGATATCGCCTGGAACGACGCGGATGTGTTTCAACACCACTGTCAGTCCACTCTGTAATCTTCTTCATCAAATAGTCGATGAGAACAATGAATAGGAATGGGGCTAGAACGTCCCCCTGCAATCTACCAATTCTGCCAATACGGCGCTTTGTGAATTAGTATACAGTACACGTATCTTCCTGTCAAATGCTTTCTTGAAGTCAATGAATGTTATAGTCAGTGGGAGTTGGTAACTATGGAAAGCCTCCATGATACGGAGGATATGTATTTGCTGTGCACAGCTTCCGCCTGGTCTAATGGTCTAAATCCGGCCTGGTTACTTCTTATAACAGGATCAACATGGTCCCTAATTCTATTCAGTAGGATCCTATTATACACTTTAGCTGCAACTGACATCAGCGTGATTCCTCTATAATTGTTCATGAGGCTGAGGTCTCCTTTCTTTGGAAGAGGAACAATAACATTGGTAATCCGCTGTTCCGGCGGCGTAAGCTTTGTAAAACGCAGAATTTATGGATGATGTCCACCATAGCTTCAATACTACCCTGGAGTGCCTCAGTAGTAATCACACAGTACTGTCCAGCAGCTTTGTTTGTTTTCATTAATTGAATGGCTTTTCTTGTCTCTTCCAGGGTACGGGGATCAGCACAAATATGTAAGTCCTGGGTGGTGGTCGATGGGTGGTGGGAGATCAGATGTTGGTGGTCCATTGTCATCCTCATCTTCCTCCTCATTATCATCTTAAGCCATCGACGACCCACTGCAGAGTGAAGGCCTCTCCAAGGTGACGCCACTCTGATTTATTCCACGTCTTTCTCATCCAGGTTACTTCATGAAATTGTGTAATTTCATCTCTCCATCTAACTTTCTGTCTTCCTCGTTGCCTTGTACCATTTCTGGGTATCCATTCTGTAACCAGTTTGGTCCATCGTCCATCTGATGTTCTAGCTAGGTGACCAGCCTAAGACCAATTTTTTTGTTTCACAGTCTGGATGACATCGGTGACCTGTTTCATGCTTCTGATCCACTCATTTGTTTTTTTGGTAAATTGTCATTGTTAAGCAAAGCACAGAAGATTCCAGGTTCTCCAATGTGGCAACAACCAGACACCAATTTCTGAGAGGTACGAAATGTTACTACTACATTTTTGTCACTGGAGGGAACTATCCTATCTCTCTTCTTCACTTTGGGATTTGATCTCTTCTTCTTCCCCGAGATGTCATGGATAATTTTTCATGTGGTGTTATAATTGCCATTTTCATTTACTACTTGCAGGTCTTCCATCTGCCTGTGTATAGAGGCAAGTTCGTCAGCCCTGTATGACTCGTTCAGCTGGGTGTTGAGCCTTTTCCACACTTCTTTAGCATGACGAGTTCTAACAAGTAGGTATGTCTTCTTGGCTGCATCTCTTTCTTATCTCAACTTGAAGATCCTGTCTGTCACCCAGCTTGGCATTCCACAAGAGCTACATTTCCAACGAACTTTTCTGAAATTGGTGTCTGGTTGTTGTCGTCACACTGGAGGACCTGGAATCTGTTTGAAAGTTCAATCTGGAAATAGTTCTTAGTAGGAGCATGTTGCAGCTTATTCCAGTTGTACTTAGGCCTTTTACAAGATTTACCTTTGGTGGTTCGGAGACGGGTGTGCAGTCGTATGCTGAGTATTCGGTGGTCTGAGTTATAAGCTCTGCAATTGCGCAGGGAATTAATCCACTTGCTGTTGACAAGGATGTGGTCCAGTTGGTGTTTTGAGCCCGTTGGGTGCATCCATGTCCAGAGACGTCTTTTGGGTTGGGGAAATCTTGATTGTGAAGGACGAAACTTGAATTCCTGGCATAAATTCACTAGTCGCCCTCCATTGCAACCACAGCTGGATGAGATACATAAGCTGTGGACAATTCTGGCATTGAAATCACCAATGATGAGGTGGATGTTGTGGCTCTTCACCTTTTCAAGATGGTCTTCCGGAGTTTGCTGATTCAGTTGGGCATTAATACTTGTAGCCGTAAGCTGGGGGTTCCCGTTAAAAAAACCCTGTTAGTATTCTTTGATTGATAGACTGCACACTCTGAAGACACCTATGGATGTGCTTTGACATCAGAACTCCAACACGTCCCTGCTTCTGATCTGTGGCAGAACTGTAAACAAGTACCCAATCTGACAGGAAATAACTGTTTACTCTCTATGCAACATACAATATGTACGAACATATTGAGCAATTTTACCATTTATATTAGGAAACAAACTCAACAAGATAATACACAAGGGGATAGTCGAATTTACAAGAAAAGATATAATTTCATAAGATTTAAATGTATTTTGTTTCTCACGTGAATTCCCAATTTCCTTTCCGCTTTCATTTTAGCAACAAATTAGAATAGGTTTGACTATATTGTATTTTTGTTTCCAATATTTACCAGAACTCTTTCAGAAGCACACAGTCGGATTAAATATCATCCAATTGTACAAATTATCTGCAGGTCGACGACTTGGGAGTTTATTATGTCATCCTTGTGTCGCTTTAAAATTGACTTACGCTTACATATATTAACATATGCTCAACTACGATCTTAAAATCAAAAATCTATGCAAGACTTTTGTTACTATTGATTGTAGTTAACAACAATTACACCTAAGGTGACGCTCATGTTCGAAACAAATTAATTTTTTTCAAAAAGAAGCGCTATTTTCTTTGTAGAGGTTCTGGGGAATTTTAATAATGGGCTTAAGGTCGACAAGTCTTGTAATTCTTGGTTTATGTGGCAAAATGTTGAAAAACGCATTTCACAATGCACTGTTATTGGTTTCAGTGCAGGAACCGGAATATCGACAGAACTGCTACCATTTTTACACTTAAAATTGGTAACTTACCAATAGGTCAAAAGGCTGTTAAAGGTGTTAAAGTGGCAATTTTTTGCCAAACAATCTAACCATGCAAGGTATTCGTAATCGGTGGACTAATTTGGCAAAAGTTAGCATTCACATAATGCCATACACTGGGTTTATTTGGTTTATTTGTTAGGGGTTCGGGGGTCGTGGTAGTGTTTGGGTTATTGCGGAGTGTATTCTTTGAGAACAATCAGATTGAATTATTATGAAGCGACTGGAAAGAGAAGTCTATTATTGGTTACATTTATTCCAGTAAGTAAAATGAAGAATAATATTGAGGAACAAACAAAGGCGGCACGTTTGTATTATAAAACTAACTATAAAACTATCACCTTAATCGTCAATCTATAAAGAGTGTAGTTCCGGTTTAGTTTAAATGGATCACGGTCATTTAAAAATATTTTACTCCATTGATGATTTGCATAGAACGATATACTCGCATTCTGCAAAATGTAAAGACAAGATGCAATTTGGAAACATCAAGTTGGCATTTACAAACCGACAACTTTGAGAAAGGGTTATTGAATATTGGTTTTACCTCTTAATTGAAAATTTTCGTGTGTTAAATATAACTTTCTGTCGCTTTTAAATTTTCGAGCATATTATGCCAAGCCGTACTTCACGATACTTATTAGCTTTTACTTCTATATATAACGTGAAAGAACAAGTGAGTGTCATCAATTAGTGTAATCACGGTCGAGACGTTATTTTAACTTTTACAATCTGGGCTGTACCAACAACAGAGTAAAACTAATAAAAAGCTGTTAATGTCTGTTCCAAAATCTGGTGTTTTAAAGTGAGCGTCAACTATAAGAAAGGAAACGAGAAGATGAAGAAGAATTGGAAGAAGAAAAGAAAAAGTAGTAGAAAATGTATGTAGAAGATGAAAATGAAGGAAAAAAGGAAGAAGAAGGAGAATAGGAAAAGAAGAAGAAAAGGAGAAGTAAAAATATAGAAAAAAGTAGATAGAAAAGGAGTCAATTTTGTTACTGTAGCTATCGGTGTACATTTCGCATTTCCTGCTTTATCGTGCAATTTACAGTGTACTTTAATACACAACACTTATTAATTGCACGGCTGTTATCATAAGATTTAAATTTTTTCTACCATTTGGACAATTTGTTAAAAGTAGCAAATAACATTTGTTCACCTTTCTTCAAATGTTTATATTTTAACATCGTTGCACTCAAAGTAGACTATGTAACACATTTGACACAGAATATAAATAATTACATATAAAATGGTATAGTTCCAATGCATATTGCCGAAGACGGGTATACGTATATCTACAAACTCAAGATTATTTGTGACCGTACACCACGAATGAGCCGTAAATGTCCTCAATTGTATTCTGAGTTACAGTGTAAAATGGGCATGAAGGTCATATGCATAGGTATTTCAATTTGGTGCTACGTGTATCTCATTAAATGAGGTACACGTAGCACCAAATTGAGGTACCTATGAATACGACCTTCATGCCCATTTTACAATTTTACTCAGAATACAATTGAGGACACTTACGGCTCATTCGTGGTGTACGGTCACATTTATTGATAGTAGTATATGATGCGTATTTTTCTGGGTTGCAATATTGACGGATATAAATAAAATCGTGGATATGTGATGAAACTGATATCACACCAGTTCATCAAAGTTCAGCTATGATATCTGGGTAAAATAGTAATCTTCTGATCTCGATTCATATAAAAATGCTGTGATTTTAGCTAAAGCTACTACTTTGCTCGTTTTCTAAATGTACAAATGCGAGCAAATTCTTCACTGCCATTCATAACAGCTCAATCCTAATTTACCTTTGCCGGTGTGTGACGTCACCATCGGGCATGCTTATTATGGATGATTAAAACGCCCATAGTTAGATTACAGTTATTCGTAATAAAGCTATCAAATAAAAAAGCTATCATTTAAAACACGAGTTCTTAAATTCTTTGAAATCAATGTAAAAATAAATATAACCAATGTGATTATAAAACGCCTTTTACACGACAAGTCGACAAGATGTATTCACAGAAGGACAGAAAGAAAAGTGTTTGAAAATGGAGAAATTGTAACTTTGTTTAAATACATACGTCTCCAATAGTAATCTTTTGAGAGAAAATTAACCTAATTTAATGGTTTTTGAGGGAAATTAGCCTGCTTTTCATATCTTGCAGAAAACAGTTAAGGAATATATTGGATTAGCAGACATTTATAACGACTAGTACTATGAGTGCATTTAAGGAATGTTTACCTTGCATGAAACATTAACTGGTTATATATATATACATAACGTTGCAAATTTAATTATAAGAAAACGGGTAGCTTTTTTGTTATCGTAAACGATGGTTTAAATAATGTAATTATTTCTTTGCGACTCACCTCATATACGCTGACAAGCCGAATGAGAAATAGAGAGTTAGTTTAATTTAAAGTACTCGACATTAACTCTAATATGATCAACTAAATATATGTCGCGTGTCTGAAAATTATTTAATGTTTCGCTAGCTTCATTAAAAACAAATTGTAGAATTTTGAAAAAATGCAGCATTTATATAGCCTGTACTTTGACAATGTAGTTGCCGAAATTAAATATGATCGATATCCGACATACATTATGTGATAACATCACGATTAATGGTAAATTGCGAAGATAAACGAGAATAAATACAAGGAAGGTTACCTGCTAACTATTTGAAAATTCTTCTTAAAAATATGTTGACTTTTAAATAGTAACTAGAACAATGAGTTTGTTTTTATGATTGTGCTAGAATGTATCAGAATAAGCAACTAATAAGAATGTGATATGAGCAAGCCCAGTTATAGGTCAAAACATTGAGTATTGAACCTTCGTCCTGCTGAATCATATTTTGGAGAACGGACTACGACGGAGGGTTGTTACAATATTATACACGTCATACATGTCATATACTGTTATATATAGTACCAATGTATAAGTACAAACATATCCACACATAATGTCACTATGACGTCATAATGTTAGCACACATTGCAAACATGGGAAATTCTAGCTATATACAAAAGTATATACAAAATTGATTTTCGGCCGAAATTTCTACTAAGTAAAAAGTCGATGTCTCTTCAATATCTTTTGATATTATTAATAATTTTGCAAGATTAAAATGAAAAACATGAATTTTATTGTAGCGACCTATGGTCGGCCTCACCCCCCTCCCCCATGGCCGGTCCTGACAGCGGTAAGGTGCTGGGGTAAACTAACTAAAATGAGCACAAAGGGTGGATCTACGATTAAGTTGTTTTGGCTTCGTAGGACGAACACAAGGATTTGAATACTAAATTATCTCATAAAAGGTCGGCGACGTTGTCCTTATTTGGCTTTATGAATTGTACCCAAGATGGTCCCTCCTTTGAAGACGTGGCTGGTACTGTGGCCAAATGACCAGAACTAACGAGAGTGCAATGTTGGGCAAGAATTAGCGCCTAATGTAAGATCCATGTCCATATGTACGTCCATTAATCGCGCCTTATATTCCAAAATAATTTTACTAACCGTAATACCAGACAACTATCTAACGACCTCGAGCCTGGGACAATTTAATTGAAACTTGAGTATTCTTTCTTGTCAAGTAGGTCTCTCATTAGGATGCTATTTAGGGTTGTCTTTCTAGGCATTAGCTGTGTTCAGACAATCGTAGTTAACTTAAAGGTAAGGTAGTTGGAACATTAGAAAGTAAGGTATAGTGCCCGTATAGACGCACTCGGGCACTCGCTATTAGGTTAGCTACCTACGACGATTTATATATAAGATCTCTTGTATATAGTTAGCATTTACCTACACCGACGGTGCAAGGTCACACGCAGGTAAACTGGGGTGAATGTCAATGGTAATTACCGTGTGGACGTGCGTTGAAAGTTAGTCCATCGAAAAGTGATAGCTAGCCGTCAAAAAATGGCTGTTAGTATTTGCTTTCGACTAGCAACTTCTAACAGCTTTTATTATCTTAACACGCGACGAACGTCCACACCACCAATTTTAACTACGTGCGACCTTGCACCGTCGGTAAGCGCTATTAAACTACAAGAAATCTTGAAGTTAAAGCGTCGTAGGTGGGTTATAGATAAATCCTTGGTAGCTGACAGCGAGTGTGTCTACGCGGGTATTACCTATTAACTTACAACTTACTTTTAAAGGTTCCAACTACGATCTAAAAACGTCTGAACACGGCTATTTCTTCAGTACTACATGTATAGGAGGGCAACATTCAATATTAACCAAGTCGCTGTGATGGAAATGAATTGGAAAAACGCATTTATATGCCTATATAAAGGAAGACAATTGTATAAATATAATAGGTACCGCGAAATATAACCAATTATGGATGAAAATGTGACGAACTTGACCTTTACAAAATCTGATATAATAATAGTTAATCATATGCACAGTCGAATAAGTGAGTCAGTATTTTTAAAGCGTTCTGTGAATATTTCGAATATTCATTGACAGAGAACGATGAAGAGATGACTAGACAGAAAAGGCGAGATCCCCCAGAAAAGCGTTAGGTATTGTCAAAAGAAGTTTATTGGGCGCCAAGGAAATAATACTTATACCAAAATGATATCAATTAATAGATACCAAAACAGAGTGGAAGAAACTCTACTTGGAACCTACTAATCATAACTTTTCATGCTGACGTAGCCACCTCTACTTTATTAACTCCAAAACAGAGTTATCTCTTTTTAAATCTCTTTCCCTACGATGATCCTTTCAAGATAGATGAATGTGAATGAATGATAAGAGACTTTCGTGACACCCTGTATAACCAACCTCTCAAATGTTGAGTGTTTAGATATAAGATAAAGTTGGTAAAAGATCTCCCAAATAGGGCAAAGATCTACAAATAAAGGTGATTTTGTGCTTTACACTTGTCATACAAGTAGTGTTGAGTGTAAAAGTGCAAAAGACAGAAGTTAGCGTTGCCCTAAAAGGATTAATCTCGAGCACGCTCAGCTCGTGTATAATGTCATAGAATCAGAAATGGCGGGAGAATTGGATCGTCTGCAACATGAACACGCACTTTTCCGTGTAATGTCAAGCCTGCAGCAAACTAGCGTGAATGCTTACTGGGAATATAGCGTAAATATTTGTAAGGAACACTAAACTGACTCGGTAGCTTCCTAACATGCGATTTGCTTATGGGGTTGTAAGTCATTTAGCACGATTAAGTATTGATTTAACCTCCGAGATCGATGTCATAGCTGCTAGATCAAAATTCAGCATCTGAATTAGAAAGCGTCATGTGTGCATTTATTCTATCTTGACGCTGAAGCAATAAACTGATATGCTTTTTGGAAATACAATAATAACAAGCTTTGAAGGTTTGAAGTCGAGGCGGTTGTAGTAACAGAAGTTGCCGTGATTTGTGATGAGTGAGAACAATAATTGCAAACACACAAGAAGAATTTTAATAGTTGCGTGCTTATATATTTCATCAAAGTTACCTATTTCATTTAAGGGCCATTCTCAGTGAACGGCTCCAAACAGTGTCGCCGGTGTTTGAGTGAAAACATCTCCTAAAGGGAAACGTTTCTACAATGTTTACCTAAATATTCATTAAAACAGATTCTGAAATTTCAGGTACTTTAACTGATAGTGGCCCTTCGGATTACGTATGTGCATCCATGACATATTAAAATAAACAGAAAGGAAACGTCATATTCGGCTTAGTAAAGTTAAATTGTAATTATTATATGTTGTGTTTACCTATATATATTTTGATAGTTATTATCTATATCGTTTTCCCTGTTGTATGATACATGGTGTTCTGTTTGCTCTCAGAAATAACCATGGGTTTTCTCTTTTTCTCACGGGAATATTCGGTGGATTAATTCAGCTACTTCTGGAACAGGTTACAACATTACCTAATGTATATACATATATATATCTATAAGGCTAGTAAGAAATACCCAGTAACGGCATTTCTGTACATGCTGCATAATTGTGTCGGGTTAGTATAGATCTTGTTGGAAGTTCAATTAGCAATTTGTCACTTTAACTTTTACCAGCGCGTATAAAGGGGGAAAATCCGACGTCAACCCCCACAAAAGGGATCCCAGTGAGTGTAACACGACAATTGCAGCTTGCATGGATGACCTAAAGGGTCATGAATGGATCAAGTTACAGGATCTGGTGAATAGTATGATGTAAGCACAAGGTTATAAACGATATTTAAATGAGGTGAACATGGACATGCACGTTCACCTCACACACCTCATCCGTCCGCATTATAAAGCAACACAAGCGAATGCAGCACATAATAGAGGTTATCCACTTTACTCATGTGTGACTTCTAACAAAAGGCGCTGATTCCCGTAGTATTCCTTATTCAAACCAATTCAATACATGACCTCGAAGTTACCTGCACGACTCATGGCGGGCTATTTTGAAACAGTCATGGTTGCACATGCAGGTGCTCCTAAACAAGGTATAGCAGTCGTTGATAGGATATGCAGCTTATAGAACACGGATAACCTCTATTGGTTTTGCAAATTGAAAGAAAGAAAGAAAAAGAAAGAAAGAAAGAAAGAAAGAAAGAAAGAAAGAAAGAAAGAAAGAAAGAAAGAAAGAAAGAAAGAAAGAAAGAAAGAAAGAAAGAAAGAAAGAAAGAAAGAAAGAAAGAAAGAAAGAAAGAAAGAAAGAAAGAATCAAACAAAGAAACAAAGAAAAGAAAGATAAAGCAATATAATGAAACCATCGGATTGGATAAAACAGAAAGCTGAATATTGTACCTATACCGTTGTACTACTTGGACCAACATATAACTTTCAGCACTTTCAGGTACTTTCTGCTGTCTCTTGTTGCATTCGTTTTAAGTCAAGCTATATAAGTTGATACTCACAGAAAGAGTAAGCTTTTTGCCATGTCTTCACATACAGGGTGTCTCAAAATCAATGTAGCATAGTGAAGTAATTTTTTCTTGCATTACAAAACTGGCTTTTGACCAAAATTTATATTAGTGATACAGAAGAGTGCCGTAGCTTTCAAGAGGACTTTACAGATTGTGATGAAACGCCTGTTGGTATAAATTCCATTCTTAACCAAATGAACATGTCTCTTTATTAAGACATGTTCGAAATGTAACATACTTTTGGTAAACCCTGGCAATTTTATGTCGGTTTGGCCTTCTAGTAAGGGGAAACACAATCTCCAAGATTCTGGCTGACTAGATTCTCAATATAAGTGACGGCCATGAAAATAAGTTCTTCAAGGGTAAACTGTATTCGAGCAGCCATCTCTAACATAAAGGCACACTACTAATGAAAGCCACATTTTAGCTGTGATTTCAAAACAATATTTTTGGTAGATCTATACCATAATCAATATATTTAGTCCATGCATCAAGTAATTTCGCACTCTTGTTTTGTAATTCAGGCATGCCTTCTCATCAGTAACAGTCAGAAATTGGACGAGTTTCTTGCCTAGGTTAGTCACTTGAATCCTGGACTTCTTTGAATTTGGCCTTTTGATTTGAAGTAGAGCAGTTAACTACGTGCAATAAACCTTCACTACAATTTTCATAAAGATGAAATTCCTTTCATTCCTCTAACGAATAATGTATACATCCATGTAACCATACGGCCAGTAAGGAATACTCGGTAATGTTATTTCTCGACACGCTGCATTGTGTCGGGTTAGTATAGATCTTATTGGGAATTCAATTAGCAGTTTGTCACTTACTTGAATACGCCGCCGCGTGTAGCTGCAAGGGGGAATCTCGATGTCAAACTGAACGAAGGGTCGCAATGAGTGTAGCACGGCAGTTGTAGAGTGCATGGATGGCCTAAAGGGTCGTGAATGGATCAATTCAAAGGACCTGGCGAATAGTATGATGTAAGCACAAGGTTATAAACGACGCTTATTGAGGTGAACATGCATACACATCCACACACCCAGCCACTACGCATTACAAATCAAGCATAATAGCCAATGCATAAAGCAGCACATAAGAAAGAAAGAAAGAAAGAAAGAAAGAAAGAAAGAAAGAAAGAAAGAAAAAAAAGAAAGAAAGAAGGAAGGAAAGAAAGAAAGAAAGAAAGAAAGAAAGAAAGAAAGAAAGAAAGAAAGAAAGAAAGAAAGAAAGAAAGAAAGAAAGAAAAAGAAAGAAAGAAAGGAAAGAAAGAAAAAAAGAAAGAAAGAAAGAAAGAAAGAAAGAAAAAAGAAAGAAAAGGAGAGGCCGACCTATCGAAAACATTCAATGTGAGCAAAAAAATAGTGCAGTATTGAAGCAAAACAATTTAATCATTTTATCTACCACTACGTATGAATATCCACTCATATACATCCATAATACAAAAATAAAATCATCTTGCATAAAAAGGGACACATTTCTCGAATAATAAGAAAAACATATGCTTTGTTGTCTCTAACTCTCAAATCTTTCACGTATACATCGTCGAAATTACTGACACAATTTCGTAATTGCTCTCAATTCTCCATTATAAGTGGACTATTTAGTTGTTGGCTTCCTTTTTGAAATAGGATAATAGTGTTAGCAATCACCTGGCTGATATGAAAGACATTTGTAAACACATTGAAAAAGTAGGATATTCTTTATTAGAATATGTCAATATGATATTCATCGTGGTAACAAAATATGAAAGAATCGTCACCACTAGCTTAATTCATGCTGGCCTATGGTTCAATACTACCACTGGCTTCCTCTTCCTATGTATTCTGGACCATTAGGAAACGAATTAGCTATCCCACAATACACATGGAGAATTTCTTAAGATTTTGCTAAGAATACAATATGTTTTAAAAATAAATTCTACGTGAATTTGTTAGCATTGCTTAAGCCATCATTACATTTGCATTGCGGGTTCTTTCTTCATTTTTACTTTTATTCTGAAGCAGTACTAAATATTCAGTCCTAGAATGACATGAAATATTTAAAGTAAGACATTTGACCTTGGCTGTTCAGCATCATTTGATGATCTAATGGGAAATGTACACATCAATTTGGACCGTATCCATTTGAAATTAAATAAACAAGAAAGTTATCTCCCACAATAAAGGATAGGGTGCATGTACATGTGTGCATACCTTGGTTGACCTTGTGGATTTCCAGATTCAGCCAAACTAACTACATGGGGAGATAATGAGATTGACCCATGCAGGAATTGGTCATGGAAGTTCTTATTATGCAATACTCATGCTCCATATTTGGCACTCTCCTGGACTGATAACGTATAACGTCCACTGAGAAGAGCATCTATATTGATGGTAATATCATCAACATGGGATAAACAGCCTATTTTATTTTGTTGCACAACCTTTGCGCAATGAATGATGGTATCACTTTTAATTCTATAGCATACTATTAGAAATGACCATTCCTTAAGGCTTACAAATGCTAACAAGATCAGATGGCGAAAGAAAACTTGCCGACAGAGTTGGAACAAGTAGAAGTGATTTACTTTGGCCCGACTGATGCCGTTAGCGGTTTAACAACGTAAAGACGTGTTTCATCTTAACCGCTGACATTTGTCTTCTTTTGAAATAAGGCTGTTGACGACTGGACAGCATTGGTAGAATATTCATTAACAAAATCGATTAAACTGGCCAAATGATGTGTTTTATATGCCGCTGGGTGTCATTTGTAACTATGACATATAATGCAAGCTATGGTAATTAGCTTTTTAAACTTTCAAGATGAAGAATTCATGGAATAATAATTGCCTCATTACCGATCATTTGTATTTGGTATTACAAAGACTGCTGTGGTTGTTTCACTTTTTAAACGAACGCAACATGGATCAAATACATTCTAAAAGTGAACAATTCTTGACGAGTGAGAGCGAATAAAAATAAGAGTGGGACCAGGAACCAGGTTTGTACCTTGAATACAAAGCCATTACAATGAACTGTTGTATTGTTCTTGTGGATTCAACGATACATTCTATCGGTCGACGATTAAGCACTCGTCTCTAAGATCCATCCAGTTAGATGCCATCAAGCACTCACTGAATATTCACCCCATTCGGTCGTCGTCGGTCGGAGGCAAGACTTCATTCGCGACCAGGGGCTATTTTAACGTGCCTCCTGGCACGTTCGTGCAGCGAGATTAAAAATCCGTGCAGTGACAATTTTAATTGTAATCTTTCCCAGCAAACACAAAATGTTTTCGACATCATTCGCAAAAGGTTATAAAAGGTTGTAAGAAAACCTTTAAATGTCGGGTTGTATAAAGGAGTATATAAAGGGTATAAAACGTTTTCATAACATTACAAAACATTTTTGATAACCTATTGCAAATATTTTAATATAATGGCAAAAAAATGTTTGTAAAAAAATAGTTTACAATAATATTTGGAAAACATTTTAAAAATATTCTTGCAGTGTGTTTTCATACAAAACTTTTTAAAACGTTTTTATTACCTTAATATAACCCGACATTTAATGTTCTTAAAACATTTTTACCAAAACCAAAACCCAAAATATAACTTGTTTAAACGTTTTTGTGTTTGCTGGGTTTGTTAGGATCACTTTTAGGCAGTAGTGTATCAAAGAGGGCAAGGGAGAGCGCATGCCCTGAGCGCAGTCCAAGTGGTAAAAGTCTTTTTTTTTCGGGGAAAGCGGTCACTGGGTTTAGCAGTTCTCTGGCCATAGCCAAGGTCTATGATATAGCGCGATTTCTGGATTGCCACGGTCTAAAAGCCATATAGTAGGGCTATTCTCAGCATACGTTGTTTGCTCTTAGAATTCATCAAGTCAAGAGTTTGTCTTTCATTATGGACAGGTTTCTATACAAAAGCGATTATCTTATAAACCATCTATGCACAGTTTCCACCTCGATACACAGGAGCACACATTTTCGTCCAAGAGCTTTCAAGCAAGCCGTGAATTGTCTCTATACAGTCTTTGATTACACTATATGGTTGATTGCATAGCATCGTAAGAGCTGTGGAGCTTCTAGCTGGAAAATGGGCCTCTGTGATTGGTTTTTGTCGAAACCTCAAGTGTTCCCTTCATCCAATCAGAATTTTTTTAATATCAAACGAAAGCTAACACTTCCCCCTAAAACACTTTTCGTCATTAGGTCAACAGATAACGCAATTTTATGTTATAGCAAGGCGAATGTGGTAAATCTGTTGAAAACTATCTATCCAAGCACAAATTTTGACCAATTTCCTTGCAATATTTTTCCAATTTTCATTGATAGAAAAGGCACACTTATATTGTCCATATACTAGTGTCATTGGAACGAGCTCTTTAAATTGCAAATCTTGTGCAAAAAGTTACTATTTTCACCTGTTTTGTCATACGGTTGTAAATTCAATGAACTATGACTTTGCTAAAAAGCGCTTACAAATTGATATGTCTCATCTTCTCTGGTCAAGGCTCTTAAAGGGGAAGAGAATTAAGTATATTTTGCTTTATATTTATCGGAATTAATTCCAGTTCAGAGCACATCTCACAACATAGGTAACTATAAATATAAATTGTTACACTAAAAGCTTTTTATGAAATGCAAGTACTACAAGAACTTATGGCGATTAAAGACCCATTCAGTGATCCCAGCGCAAGTGTAAAAAATAAACAAATTATATAATATTGCTTAAAAATAAAGGATAAGTCATTCAAATTGTATTTTGGTATCTTTGAAGTGACAAATTTGGTTAAAAACAAAGAAAACAGCAGTACTGACAAAGTTGAAACGCCAATCAAATACATGTAGCTAATTTATATACTGTCAGTAAATAAATTACAGATTCGTGTAAAATGCCTTATCTTGTCTTAAATATACGACTGGACCACTAGCAGGCTATGTTAGCACATCTGTGACAATGACAAAGGTACCAAAATCTGAATTTTGATGAATTGTACGATCATCCGGATGGGCAAATCACGGAATGGGCCTTTAAGTCCAGTTCAATGTGGTTCAAAGAACATCTTACGACGCAGTTAAAAAAAAAAGTAGCTACAAAAATGAAATATCAATTTTACTATTGCTACACTATACAGATAAAGCCTTTTAGAATTTTATTCCGTCTATATATAAAAAGCAAGTACATAAATCGTAAGTTTGACCTTACATTATCTGAAATTCAGTTCAGCTTTTAGAGCTTGATTCCTTCTTTAGTGAAAAAACTTGATGAATTAAGGGATCGGATAGCAACGTTTTCACAGTAATTTTTGGATTCATTATTCATGACAGTATTTGAAGCAACAATTTGAAAACTTACTGCAATTAGAAGCAGGTAACACTGATAATGAATTGCACACTAATTGAATCTGAACATACAATTAAAAAAACGCTTATTTTGTAAACAGGTAATACTAAACAGGTAATACTATGTGATTATTTATGGATAAAATTTAAGGTAAATGCTATCAATGAAATAATTAATATATTAAACATACATTTTGTTTTGTCAACGATGAAAATCCGTTCACAAATTAAGTTTTTAGGACCTATAACAATTGGTATTAAACTCTACTTTTGCACGATAATCAATTCATACAGAAAATACAAGATTGGATTGAGTAATCATGCAGTCTTTTTGATTATAATGTGCTTGTAAGTAACAATACCATGTGAATAATTATATTTTAAATAAAATGCCATGCTTTTTAAGGGATTGGAGGAGCCATGTTTTTGGGTTTTAGTTTTAGCCAAAAAAAAAAAAAAACTGTAGTGTACTACTAAATATTGGTAAATGGTAAAGGTCAGAAAAGGTTAAGAGACAGAAGTTATGAATGAGAGAGTTGACAGAAAGTTGCAGTAGTTAGATTGTCATAGACATGATTGGTCTAGGTGCAAAAATGGTGAAGGTCATGTCAAGGTCATCCGAGGTGAATTGAGTATAGATTGTCAGATTGTCAGCAAACATTCTTATTTCTTAAGGTCGTCTGAATATAGATTGTTGGATTGTCGTGAAACTCGGTGGATGTGATTTCCATTGAGCCCTTTGTTAGTTTGTTACACGTCTGAATAAAATGTAGATCTGTTTAGAACACATTTTTCAATTCAGCTTTCAGCATGAAAATTGGTGGTATTTACCAATAAATACTGAAATGCCACACATAAAAATACTAGCATTCCAAGTACTTGTCAATGCAAAATTATGAAACATGATCTTTATCCATGTCGTTGTCTTTTTTAAAGACAGTTCTTGTTTCAATTATTTACACATTTGGTAATCCTTATGTAGCCCCCCCCCGACTGAAAAATAGCATTAAAGGTTATGGTGATATTTTAGGGTCATTTTACAGTGGCGTACCGTGGCCACTCCAACCCCGGGGGGCTGAAGAAAATTCAATTTTGCCGCCCATTCCTCAACAGCCCGAAAAGGTTGACCCAATTTTTTTCTCGGTCGTTTGAAAAAAATGAAGAGCAAAAAACCCCCTTCGTTTTAGCCGCCCCTGTTTTTGCCGCCCCTTCTTCTTCCGCCGCCTCTTCATTTAGCCCCCAAAAAAAAATACGTGCATGTTTTAGCCTCCAGAAAAAATAGCGACCAACTCCACTTGAAAAGTCCGGCCGCACGTAAAACAAGGTTTGCTTTTTTTTCACTTACGAATGCACAACAAAACACACTGTATGACAGGACAATATTCTTGCACATAAACACAATGAACATTGTAATGAAATCTGCAACAAGCAACAATTTGATCATTATATTAATAGTTCACTCCTTCACATTCACATTAAGCAACATATGATGCAATCTGGGAATTCACAATTATCATTTTACATTACATTTCCGGGATGATATCATCTCCATTTACAATCTCAGAATTTCCTAATCCATTATTAGTCCTGACAGACTTTGTTATTGTGATTACAGCACAATACAAATTGGCATTGTTTATGCGGAGAAAATTGAATGGAATGAAAGGCCACAAACCAATAGGACGTGAGAAATGGATAAGTGTAATAGATAATGGAACAACCCAAGCTAGATAGAGTGATCATCACTAAGGATTAAACACTCATCACTGACAGTCGGTCGTTTCAAGTTATGAGTTTGAGGATTAGTTTTTTTCACGTGGTTTCCTATTATCCTGCCTAAGCTCTTTACTCACGTCATTACCGATACCTTTGTGTGTACCCTTTGTTAGAAATTTAAAACTTGTAGAAAGTAGTTTCGGTTTTTATTTCAGTTTGTTACATAACCGTCTTACCGCAGAATATCTTGGTTTTAAGTTACCTTGATCAAATTATACAAAAGAAGTTTTTAAATTTCGCAATGCAATATTCACGAGCATAGAAGACGACCAAGTCAATTTACATTTGAAATAAAAATATAGACATCGAAATATTTCCACAGATATTGCAAAAGAATAGACACTTGAGTGATGTGTACACATCTATTCATATGCATATCGAATGCAGGAAGATAGCTATTTTGACTTCCAATATAGGCTAGTTGACTTTTATTCAAGCTATTAATTGCTCGAAAGATATGGGAGGAGAGAGAGAGGTGGAGAGTGAGTGTACGGATGGAGGGGAGAGAGAAAGAGAAACAGAGAGCGAGAGGACTGGAAGAGGGAAGGGAAGGAAGGGGAGAGGAGAGCTCGAGAGTGGAGTGGTCTAGTGTGTAGGGGAAAGGGGATATCGAGTGTAGGGGGAGAAGCGAGAGAGAAGGATACACTGGGGAGAGGAGGAGAGGGAAAAGGAGGTAATATATGGCGACAGGAGAGCCTTGGTAAGAGGTATGGTTTGTGGACAATAAACTAATTCATTATCAAATCATCTCCATCATCATGCATCGCTTATGTTTCATGCAAACAAACCAAACTTATAACGCTTATACACGCAGAACGCTAGTCAGTCGATGGCTATTGTTAAACAAGACCAACTCAGTTACTTAAGTAGGCACTTGAAATGATCAAATTCGGTGTTAAATTTAGCAGTTTTGAGTTAAACCTTTTCACTTGGTCCCATTTTCTTGGTCCAATGAAAAGCAATAATTTTCATTTGTGCAATTTTAGGCTTCTAGGGATTTTCGATTTTCAAAGGTTTCATCTTGCCCCGTTGGTTGTTTTGAGGGTCAACGTTTTTGCTTTTCAAAGTAACATAATTAGCAAACAAAAGATATCTCCCAACTTTTAAAGCACATCATATAGGGCTATTATGTCATAGTTTTGTCAGAATTTCGGTTTTGATTGCACCATTTTTCAATTCCGACTTCCAATGTTGTCAAAATCAACTCGCGAATGTACCTATGGATGGATGATTTTGCAAGAAATATCGATTATTTCTGCTGGTTAAAATTATTAGAAATGAAGTACTGGTTGGATAATTTTGGCAGTCGCAAGTGAAAAAGGTGAAATCAAAACGGATATTCTGACAAAACCATAATATATAAACACACACGAAATGTCAGAAGAAAACTATAATGCTTGGTACTGTATGATATTTTTTCAAACCCTGGTGTTAAATTAGGTATGCAATTTAGACCTCTAGTGTAAGATTTTCGATTTCCACAGGCTTTATCTTGACCCGTGAGCTATTTTTGGGGTCAACGTTTTTGCTTTTCAAAGTAACATAATTAGCAAACGAAAGATATTTCCCAACTTTCTAATGCACATCATATAGGGCTATTATGTCATAGTTTTGTCAGAATTTCGGTTTTGATTGCACCATTTTTAATTCCGACTACCAATTTTGTTCAAAAACAACTCGCGAATGTACCCATGGATGGATGATTTTGCAAGAAGTATCGATTATTTCTGCTGGTTATAATTATTAGAAATGAAGTACTGGCTGGACATTAACAGTCGCAAGTGAAAAAGGGTGAAATCAAAACGGATGTTCGGACAAAACTATAATAAACATCTCAAAAAAAGTAACTAACCCAACTTAAATAATGGCCATTATTCAAAAAGCGGCTATTGTATTACAAATCTGTAAAATGCGTTGGAAGCAGAATTCATTTCTGCGCATTTTGACACCATCATATTGGTTGGGAAGCAATCACTTGTGAGTTTGCTTTTCACTAAACGTTGCTCATAAAATGTGTAGTTTAAGAAGTCCTCTGTATTAGTATTAAAGGAATCCCAGCTTTAAACTTTAACGTTCAGAAGAGCTGTCCATATCACACGTAAAAAAGCCATATATTCATAAAGCGCAATTACATAAGATCGTTGCGCTTGTAAAACAGAAACTCGCTGACCGTTTTGGCCCAACACCTTTACATGCCTTATAAACCATTTGGCATAATTTAGGGAGGCACAACCTTAATCTGTCTACATCATAGAATCACCGAAGTCGAAATTTTTAGCAATACCAACATAACTTAATTAATTTGATATGATTTTCCCAACTTAAAAGAATGTAAGTTGTTACAATTCAACCCAACACATAGCGCCTACGTTGTTGCAACTCTATAATCTTTCGAAGGTATTCAGCTTGTAATAACCCGTTCAATTAAATACTACTAATCCAATGATCTTGAGTAAGCATTACTTAATTTGGTATAATCCTAAAGGTTGAGGCAGCCTGTCACCTCAAAACTCGAAGTAAACCCAACGAATACTTTCTATGAGTGTAGGATTGTCATCTTAATTCTTTTCTGAATCACCCGATATTCAGCTTCCTCCAAACCATGGCTGTGTTTAAATTCTGCTGCTAATAAATCTTCCTTAATTACTAGACCAAAATTAATGAACAACCTTCTCGTTCATATACGACCCAGGGACTCCATTAAAGTCGTACGAAATGTCTCCAGATTCCTTTATGTTTGTTGCTTTCCTGTTTTATCTTTATTTTTGGTACTCTGTTGACTCCTTGGTTCAGTGCCTTCAGTAAGGAACTTGTGTACGATTTTGCATAAAATCATTTTCATACTCCGTGTATTTTAGGCATCAGAAGTACAAATTTCTGGTGTCAACAAAATTGGATGACGCTTAGTTTCCAAAACAACAAAAATCAATATTTTGCGTCTCAGTGACTAAGAATAAATTTCACCAATGTCAACGGACCAATTCAATAACTTCTTCTTGTTAAATTGTGTCACATGCTTAATCCTTGTCAATTTCTATATAAAATATACGGTAGTGAGCCAGTTACCAACCAAACCGTTACCGTGCGAAAAAGTAGTCTCGGAGTACATCACGAAAGACTTATCGAGCTTCAGCATGTCCAGTCCTTCACTATGAGACCTTGAGGATAAAACATGGTTCATATCAGGTAAAGATCCGTAAATAATAGATTTATAGAAAGAATTTGGTTGTGTAATGTTAGTAAGCGCCGGTACAGTATTTTGTTTATCTCCGCACTTCCATTGCTGCATTATTGAAAGGAACATCTTCTCTTGAGTGTATTTATACAACGGTTTGTTTCACAGGGTATTAACCTTCAAATCTTTGCAGAAGACGGGACAAGTGTTTCACAAGGAGCGTGTATTATTAATGTATTTTTGTTATCGATAACATGTTTTGTTTGGCACAACTAACACAATACTTGAACACTATCATTACGTCTAAAAATAAGAATAAAATGTCCTTATAGTTTAAAACAATAGCGAGTGAATATCATTTTAATATTTTATTGTATCCTAGATTTACCCTATAAATAGGTTAAATAACCCTCGTTCCGTTTGAAATTTAGCATTAAATCTTAGTCTATTATTGTCTAGACCATGTGGTTGAGTCAAAATTTCAAGATTTCTCAAGTGGAAAATCATCTTTTGGATAAAACTGATTTTACGATCTTACCATATCACTTCATGCAAATTTTCAAGGGTAGAGGCTTTGAAAGAGGATGTATTGATTTACATTGTTGCTAATCTACGGCAGAGTAACATTGACGTGCCCAAAGGTAATCCTATAATCACTAGCAAGGCATTAAAGACACAAAAGAATGACAGGGCATAGTAGTTGAAAAACAGAATTTATAACAAGGTTTCATTTGTGCTAGGTAAACCTCTCTAGTATTATGGGAGAGTGTCAATATGGAATATTTAACAAAACCCTCCTAGACCAGTGGCTGCACTGTGTTAATCTCATTATCTCCCCATGCTGTCAGTTTGGCTGGAATAATTCCACAAGGTCAAGTTCTTTACATGTATCCAGTATATACACCCTATCCTTTACTGCGAGACGTAACTTTTTAATTTGTTTAATATCAAATGGATACGGTCAAAATTGTAAAGCATTGTCCTAATACAGAAGGAAAAGCAATGAATTAAGTATATGTTTGATATTTCTTATGTTAAGGGGAGTAATTTGAGACTAGTTTCGATGAAATCGGACCATTTTTTAATTCTGACCCTATACATGTATTGTATGAATATTACAAATGGGCGGCTAGAGCGGTACATCTGCGTCAAAATATATTTTATACTATATTATATTTTGGATGAACCTCCTACTTGCTAATACTTGGTAATAGGTATACTAGATATTACAAACATCTAATACTATGCTTAGAGGGTCTTGTGACATTTATAAAATAAACAACATGACATGGGGATTACCCCTCCCTCATATTAACGGAATAACATTCAACATCCACCCAAATAATAAAATCAAGTTAAGCCTGTTACGAGTCGTACTTGACTCAAGGCCAAAATCACCTTTTACCCGAACTCACACGAATGCACAACACAAATTCACTGTCTTTAATTGAAAGCACGTTATTATTGGTACAATATATAACAAATGCACATACGCAATAATCAAATATAATCACTCTTTAACTATTTAGTACTTAGCCAGCATTCTTCTTCTTGGTGATCATAAAAATCTTGCAATGTACTGGACGGCTGATGTATATATCCTTAATCACTTGTCCTGCGAAAATCAGCGAAGTCCGTTGTACACTTGTATTTATAAATCCTTGCATATAAAATCCACACACAAAAATGGTGCTGCTTTCTCCCAAATGCTAAACTCCTTGCGTCGTTCTCCAAACACGTTTATAACTCCTTGCGCAGTTCTCCAAATCTCTTTAATCCTTGCGCCGTTCTCCAACACTAAACTTGGTGCTATTTCCACCTTTCTCACAATATCTTCAGGAAGCAGGACTGCGATGCAGTTGTCCCCACTTATTTTGACAGTTGTGTTGCTCCTTTAACCAGACTTCAGCAAATCGGCAGAAGAATATATTTTCCTTTCTTGGAAGAAGTACGTTCTTTGACGTATTCTAGATCTTCTCCGACAACACTGGCAGGTAGTAGTGCATTGACTACTTAAATTAATTCTGGTTCGCAATTTCCTTCTTTGAAGGAATTGGACTGTAAGCATATTAGCTAGCTAGCCCAGATCAACACTATCAACTGTGAAGAAATATGTTTACCTTTTCTTATACATCAGGCCCTGGGAAATCCGAAGTATTAATACACATGATGAGAGCTTGGGAATTCCCAAGCCTTAATTATAACATTAACCTTTCTCATTACGTCACTTCCTGAGGGGAAATCCCATTACATCACTTCCTGAGGGGAATCCCATATGATCCAAAATTAGAAATGATTCAATTTGTTTTTGATCAAGTTGATGCAAGAAAGGGGAATCCCTAAAATGTCTCATAAAATAGATTTTAATTGTAAACAAAGATAATCAAATTAAATTACTCAGGGCACATCACAAGCCCAAGTTCATCATACACTAGCCAGTGGTTTAAAATCTGTGAAAAGCCATATTGTACAACAATTTCTACTTTCAAGGGAATATAAATAGTTTCTCATAAAAGGTATTAATTTCATTGATTTTTAATTTGTTTCTAATTTCTAATTTGTTTAATATCAAATGGATACGGTCAAAATTGTAAAGCATTGTCCTAATACAGAAGGAAAAGCATTATGTGGATCAAAAAATTTAAAAATTTAAAATTTGTCGTTGTCCTGGGACTGAAGTAAGTAGGCGGACGAATTCATGTCGATTTATTGTTATCGTTTTATGGTAAATTCGACTTGCGCGTCCAAATGAGTTATCATTATTTGCATGCAAAATACACTGAATGTCTATTACTTCACATATTTCACTGTATTGCTTACCCGGGGGTCACTCCCATTGTGGCCTGTACACCATCCGCGATAATGAAAACGCGTAAAAGGGTCGTTTTTCGTGGGTAGGCACGATACGCGCGTATCGCGTTTAGGGTGTCAAAAACATGAAAAATTGGAAAAAAGGGTAGCAAAATTGCAATTGCTAAATACGCGGAATGAAATCCCTGTTTAGGGTGTCATTTTAGCCAAGGGTCAAATCCTTGTTTAGGGTGCTTTTCAAAAGTTGATTATCGCGGATGGTGTACAGGCCTCAATGGGAGTGACCCCCCGGGATTGCTTATAACTAGACCTATGTAATCACTTCTATTGTAAAAAGTAGAACTTCTCTGCAATATGGGAGTGATTGTGCTCACAAACAGTCAATCAAACACAAACAAGGGCAATTATTTCAATTTCGGATTTCTTGTTTACGATTTCTCTGTTCTGGTTTTTCCTGAGAGTACGGGAGGGTGTGTATTCGCAGGAACCAATCACAGATGCCGTTACAAAATGATTTACGATGTGCCATTATCCACTGAATATGACGTCACATTCATTGTTTCTATAATACAGATATGCGATTCATTCAGTAAAACTTTACATCGCGGATTAAAATCTCAACCTTGTCAGGTCAATCCTCGGTAATCTTGTGGTAAGAAATACGCTTGAGAATACCGAGCTACCACATTCGATTCAATTTTGTAAAGTAACTTTCTCTTTTTTCAAATATAAAAAACCGTGAGTCCGAGATATTGGCCTCATGGTATAGAGACAAATTTGATTGGTTCCTACGATTGTCGACGGAACGACCGTCTCAATACCGATGTGGTTCAAAAGCATCATATATTGTTATCAAGTAAGTTCATTAGCCCCTTAAGATAAATATTGAGAATTCCTGAAACGAAATCAATTTTGACACAAAAGATATAGTGTACTAGGCCCAATTATGATATCTATCTTAACATATCACACGACCCCCAACAAATGCGTATTTGAACCACATTTATTCCTTCAGCAATGTACCAAAAATAGTCGCGTGCCATCGTATATGATTATGCTCTAATTGGTTGATAGTAATCAAATCTGATGTTCCAAAAGAGACAAAACTGTTTGCTTATGCAAAAAACATTGGTACAAAAGACACGATTCAATTATTTGGCTTCTACGAACTAAGTGTCACCTCTAGGCTTCTCTTCACAGTCGTTTGCAAGTGAAATATACACGAATCGAAAGTAAAATTCGTAGAATTTTGAATATTGATAGAATTTAAATGAGCAGGATAGTTTAGCTGACACATCCTTCTATTGTGTGCGGATAAGAAAAGTGTGGGTGGACGTTGTTGGGGTGAGCGTGTAGGGGTGGGTGTGGAATGTATTGTGTGGGCAATGTGGGGGTAAGGTTGGTAAAGGTAATGAAAGTGTAGCACGAAACTTCGCGTCATTTCAATTTTTTAGTTGTATGGGGTTCTATATTTATCTGTCGTGCTAGTAAAAGTGTAATTCACACTGGTATTACAAAACAGAAAAACTACGTTAGTTTCCTGTATTGATTTAAAATAAATAAACAATTTGGTGTACTATAGCTATAAGAAAAGACTAAATTATGTGTTATTGGTTGACCTGGGGATTTTCTAGTATAAGCAGTATTCAATGCAATTCAATTCAATTCAATTCAATTCAATTCAAAGTAGTTTATTCACATATGCTTTTCTATCTTACATAGCAACAAAAATAATAGAAAATGAATAATAAATAATACAGTATAATAAATTAAAACACGATACACTTTGTAAGATTGCATTTTAAACAAGTGCACTCAATATGAGTTTGATAATAAACTATAATTAATACAAAATTTTAAATCAATATATCAGTATAATGTAAATGAAGAATAAACAGGTGAAAAATAAATACATTTAGACAGGTACACCCAATCAATATGAGTTTAATATAAGTGCAGAATAAATACAAAGAGTACGTGATAAACTATTATAGTTATGAGGAGGTACATGGGATGAAAATGGCCTGCTACCAATTGACAGTTGCCATGGAAGGGGGGGGGAACATAAGAAGGAGAGGCCAAATAAGACCAAAAGGCTGGCCCCACCTTTACATAACTCTCAATCATCGTAAAGCCTCCAGCATACTTTCCTGCCGCTTGCCGCTGTGGCAAGCGGCAGGGCGTTTCAACCAATGACAAGCCTTTATTGTGTCCGTTTGTCTGCAATGCGCGTGCGCTACGCCGCTCAGCGGCAAGCGGAAGGGTAGTATGAAACCAGCATTAGCTGTTTTACGATAATTTTTATCAATTAAAATGAGAGTTCCTTTATAAAATTCAATAACATGATTAATCAAAATCTTATAGCGAAATAAACTTGTCAAGGAATTCCAGACAGCGTAAACTATGCAAACGATATCCCTTAAATTTTGATTCGTCCAACTGACCTGCACTGTGGTATAAAAAGAAACTTATCAATAAATCAATTGTAACAATTTTGACTAAAGAGTAAATACCTCAAACGTGGTAGATAATAGGGAAATGAATTGGTTTCATGTGCGTAGGAGAGATGGATTATTCTGCAAAACTCTTCTGCGAAGTATAGTCGTAGGCCTATGATTCTTAACACATGATATATTATATTTGTACCTGACCTGTTTTTCCAAGTATGTTGATTCGACGTGATTTGAACAACTAGAATTAAGAACAAAGCTATGTCGGTATTAAATTATTTCTCTATGATGATATAATCATCGCCCTTTATTTGAGGCAATTGGAGCAAAGGGTTTACAGGAAGAAATTACACAGAAACTTAAAAAATAACAATAAAAAGGTTCTGCCTGTGCCCGCTCCCCGTGACACCGACCTTCCACCGGTACGTTAAAAGTTTTTAAAAAGTATTAATCATTACTATATGAATTATGAACGGGTTTTGACGTTATGACAATGATTATACCTGACAAAACTTTTGCACACAAATGGGTAAACAACCCGTTTACTTGACCTAAAAAGACTGTTCATTCATTTTGAATTTAAAAAAAATTGGGCACCTCAGTACTTAATTTTTGTTTGAATATACCAATCAATCAATTCAACTTGATAAGTGCAGTATAAATCTCATTGTAACTTTAACTGCCATACATCAACCAGCAAAAGAATTTAACTCCGATAGCAAGTCACAATACATCAAATATACATTGTATAATGTAATTGTATCGCATCCTGGGAGGGGAACACCGTCTTTTTGGTTGCCGCTTTATTACTGTAAACCTGGTTAGTGTATAGCATCCGTTGAGATTAAGTAGTTAATAATGTTCTCATGCTGCAAAAATCCCACTGCCATTGGTTGGCAAGAACTAAGACTATACTTCACTTTTTGTGCGTGGATTTGTGTGGATAAATCCACTATAACGCATTGATTTCTGTGAAGTTGCCTTTGCTGTGCTCCTTGGTCGAATTGGTCCCTTTTTGCAATTAGCTGTCAACGGATGATTTTTTTCTTCTAAAGCACTCAAGTCTATCACATGTGTTGTCTAAATGAGACGGTGGTCAAATACTTTGGCTCTGTGAAGCCACCTGCACCTTGCCATTTAAAGTCACCTTACCTATTACATTTCTGTTCTTCCAAAACGCCATGTAGTGCTTCTGAACAAATGCAACTTCTTTCTTTCCTGCACATTCAGAATTGAAAAACACACTAAGAGTTTGTCTTTGTCCATTGTATGGCAGCAACGTATGATTAAAAAAAACATGCTAATAGCGAGTAGCAAATGCATGTTTATCTTAAGAATACTGTGTCTATACTTAAAATATTGTACTTATATTGACGTATTTTGTATATTAGTTTGAAATAAATGGTCACGATATGTTTATTTATTTTTTACCAAACGACCAAAGAGGTAGTATACCTGTCGGTGGGTTAGACCAAATGTACTTGAAGGAAAAAAACATCTTTCTTTATTGCGATGTCAGCGTAAGAGCTTTTGTATGTCAGTTCCAAATAGGTAACGACACTAATCAATGTACGAGACATTCCAGACAATTCAACGTTACTTCGTGTTATTCTTGTCTCTTATCATTCGTTCTCTTCAACTTAAGCTTAAGTCGGTCAGGTCAGATCCTGTTTTATCATCAGTGTTATTTTGTTTACGAGTTACATGGGAACACATGATAACATTAATGCTGTACTGAATTGTAACATAGGTAATGTTAAACGGAACTAACTTTGTTTGAAGGCAGGAACCGACTAGAAGATTATATTTTAGGGTGTTTATCATTTAAGGGTGTTACGATGTGAAAGTGATTGATAAGATTTGCGGAGTTTAAATTCTATTACATTTGTTCCTTAATTGTAGTATTTTCACCTTTCTTTTTAGTTGGGCGGGCTTACATGTATGGAGTGGGATGTGCCGCTCAAATGGATCTTTTTTAATACCAAATCCCTACATATGCTAGGGTAGATTTTTACAGAAAAATCCGTACACATAGGTCCATGTTTGGCAAGCTACAAAAGCATAGTTCAGTTTTTTGATTGTAGTACAGAGCGCTATTGGGTGATTTTTGAGTTAGCATCTAGTTTTCCTACATTGGTGGAACCAAAGTTTTTTGGCATCCTTACAACTCAGAGGCTAAAACTAGAATTGGTTCCATTATTTTCTATGCCCCCTATACTTCCCACGAGGAGTCGAAGGTCATAATGGGGCCAAAAGTTAAGGTTAGCAACTATTTTAAACTGTTGCGATTTGGTATGTCAGAGCATCTTGCGAATGGCAGTAAGGTTTGGCAAAAATTGCATTAGATAGATAGATAACAATCTTTATTCAGGATATTTCATTCAGTTTATAAAAACTGGTCTCCCATGAGACACTGATAATAATTACATAATACAAGATTTTAACAAGTTTTACATATCAAGAGATAAATTACATAATACAAAAGAAAAGCAAAATTGAAAAATGTTTACATACATGTACATGTAGGTAATATTTACAAATCAAGATGATAAAATGTATTTTATACGACATGAATTTTATTTTGACAAACAGGTAGTGAAATTTAATACTAACAGAAGTGGAAAGGTGTGAATGAAATGCTTATCTTTGATTTTAACATATTCACATTCATTGATGTAAGATTACTGCGAACATCAGAAGACAGTCTGTTCCACACTGAGGCACCTCTGTAAGAAAAGGTTCGTTTCCCTGAATTGTTATTCCAAGATGGCAAGGCAAGTGTATTACAAGATTGACTTCTGGTACATTTTGAATGAATTGAAGAAGTAAAAATAAATTGCCATAAGAGGTAAGAAGGAGCATCATGATGAAGACATTTAAAAACAGTTACAAGAAGCTGTTTATCCCATCTTTCGTTTAATCTGTCCCTGGAGAGAGTGTTCAATTCATAGTGAGTGTGTAGAAGAATTCAAATATCACATATACTATTGTATAGGTCCTGTGGTTCTTGAATTATGTTTCAAAGTATATGATTTGTAGAATGAACTTTTGCAAAACATCAAAGTGTTATTTTTGAATAATATATTGATTTAGATAATAAAAATTGATTTGTTTGGCTGCTTCGACCAACAATACGTCGTGCACCCTTAATATCTGTTCTACCATGCTGTAATATACCTCAAAGTTTTGAATTAAAAAAAATACTGGAGCTTACATTTTTTGCAACTTGCTACGTTGCGTCTGAAACCATCAGACTTCATCAGGCAACTGACCCGCTGGGCTGGTCATGTGACATTTTGAGACGGCTAGGGATCGTCTTGATGGCCCGGTCCCATGCGTGAGATAAGTTGTGTCTCAGTCCCCCTCTTTCTTGTTAAATGACGGCTGCTCTACTCTCTCCCAGATGGCTTCCTTGATGCCTCTCCTATGCCACTGTTCCTCTTTATCGAGAATCACTGCGTCCGCGATGTCAATATTATGACCGGTGTCTTTAAGGTGAAGGTACACGGCGGAGTTCTGGGCCTCGTTTGTACTGGGCCTCCTATGTTGATTGAGTCTAGCTTTCAAGGCTTGTTTTGTTTCGCCAACATAGGCAGCAGGCCAATCAGCGTCACCGCAGACCCATTCCATGTCAACTCCAGGGATGTGCACCGCAGCACCTCTTCAATTTTTTTCTTTTTCTGTGTGGTGGTAGATATTGATGAGAAAGTAAAATTCCGAAAATTTGAGCTTCATACTCCATTTCGTTTTCCGTGTGCATCAATTTGAAATTTAGGGGGAAAAAATAAAAAATGTGTCGTAACGCAAAAGACAACGTTTGGAGGTCCATAAATGTATAAAGGGAACCATTTACAACTTTGAAAAGTATGTATTCTGGGGTACTTATTTGTGTAGAATTCAAATCTGGCATCAGAAAACTTGTAACTCCTTTACTTAAAAAGATATAGGGCCCTCAAAATGCAACTTCGTCCATCCAGGACCAACTTTGGGGGGTCAAAACTCCAAAAGTAAAAATAATTTTACTGTCCATTTTTTTGCCAGTCAGAGCCCTTTGGTAGGACATTACTCTTATCCAATATTGAGCCTATTAGAATATTTTTAGCTGAGATATTACCCATGCAAAACCCCAATTGTACATTTTTTGTACATTTTGACCCCCCTGAAAACCAATGTCAGACATTTTGCCCCACCATCAACTTCAGGTATGTTGAAGATATGTCCTTGGACAACATTTCTGAGAGATATTGGTTTTGGGACTCGATGGCTTCAACACAACAGTAAGGTTTGCATTCTCCATAGAGTTGTACACATTTTTGATTTCGCATGTATAATGACTTATGTACAACTCTCATGGAGAATGCAACCATTGATGTGTTGAAGCCATCGAGTCCTGTAAAGCCAATATCTCTCAGAAATGTTGTCCATGACATATTTTCAACATACCTGAAGTTGAACACATCAGTAATGTCCTACCAAAGGGCTCTGACTAGCAAAAAAAATGGTTTGCAAATTGTCCCGGATACGAAGTTGTGACACATTTTGATTTTTATGCAAAGTTGTAAATGACAACCTCTAAATTTCAAATTGATGCCACGGGAAAACGAAATGGAGTATGAAGCTCAAATGTTCGGGATTTTACTTTCTCATCAATATCTACCACCACACAGAAAAAGAAAAAAATTGAAGAGGTGCTGCGGTGCACATCCCTGGAGTTGACATGGAATGGGCCCGCACACTAATCCATACACTAAGTTTGAGCGTTTTTCTTTTGATTGTTTGTCCTTTACTTGAACAAGCTTGCCACATATGGTGTTATTTGGCTTAAATGACGAGGAAATCCCAAAAGCTTTGAGGTGTTTCTTTACACGTTCTGACAGTCCAGCTATATATGGGATTGTGACGCGAGCTTTGTTGGGTTGACCACCACCATCAGATTGTTTTTGGTCTTTTCTGCTCTTGTTGGCCTTCAGAAAAGCCCAGTTCGGATAACCGCAGTTCTTCAGCGATTCTTTGATGTGGTCTTTCTCCTCTGGGATAAGTTCGTTCTCGCTTATGATGGTATCAGCTCTGCATTGTAAAGTTCTTATTACTCCCAACTTGTGTATCAATGTGCGTGGGTTTTCTGTAAACATTTGAAGTTAGCGAACCATCGTTCTTCACACTGATCAGGCAGTCTAAGAAAGCTAGCGTGTCGTCTTTACAACTTTCCTGAGTAAATTTGATGTTGTCGTTTAGCTTATTGATGTGTTGAAAGAAACCTTCTAATTCGGTGCGCTCAATGATCACGAAGGTATCATCGACAAAACGTAACCAGAGTCTAGGCTTAACACCCGGGTATGATTGCAAGGCTTGCTGCTCGAAACTTTCCATACACAGGCTAACAACTATCGGGCTAACTGGGGATCCCATCGCAACTCCATGTTGTTGTTTGTAAAATTTACCTTGGTATGAGAAATGGGTGGTATTCAAACAGATGCTTACGAGTTCCACGATTTGTTCAACATTAAGGTTTGCCCGTTCACTCAAGGTGATCCCTAGCCGTCTCAAAGTGTCACATGACCAGCCCAGCGGGTCAGTTGCCTGATGAAGTCTGATGGTTTCAGACGCAACCTATAGCAAGTTGCAAAAAATGTAAGTTCCAGTATTTGATTTAATTCAAAACTTTGTGATTTGAGGTATATTACAGCATGGTAGAACAGATATTAAGGGTGCACGACGTATTGTTGGTCGAAGCAGCCAAACAAATCAATTTTTATTCACGAACTAGAGAACCAGTGCCGTGCTTCCATTGATTAGCACGTTAAATTAGCATCATGTTTTCACTGATTAGAACACAAAAGTGCAACTTTTGATTTCGTTTCTTTATTAGGTTTTAGACCACCGTTTCTTTAATTCTCAACCAATTGCAACAAATGAGGTCTTAAATCAGAGCTAAAGAGAACAGGTATTGGCTGCTTGTTTTAATATGACACATTTTTCTTTATTTAGGATATACAGGGGTGAACACAACTGGTACCTTACTTTTTTGGCTTACTGTATTGTATGAATATAAAATCCCAAACCCATAGCGCCCTGTACTATTACAAATGGGCGGCTAGAGCGGTACATCTCCGTCAAAATATATTTTATACTATATTATAGTTTGGATGAACCTCCTACTTGGTAATACTTGGTAATAGGTATACTAGATATTACAAACATCTAATACTATGCTTAGAGGGTATTGCGACATTTATAAAATAAACAACATGACATGGGGATTACCCCTCCCTCATATTAACGGAATAACATTCAACATCCACCCAAATAATAAAATCAAGTTAAGCCCACGTTCATCATACACTATCCAGTGGTTTAAAATCTGTGAAAAGCCATATTGTACAAAATTTCTACTTTCAAGGGAATATAAATAGTTTCTCATAAAAGGTATTAATTTCATTGATTTTTAATACTTATAAGTCATAATAATTGAACCCTGAAGTGGTTATTAAATTTAAATTGAAATGTATAGTTATATTGCGACTTTTCAAAGAATACATCCCACTCCCATTAGTAATTTACTGTACGCATCATATTCTTACGTATGTGACTGTTGAGTACTTTGAGTATATGAATCTCTAAAACAATACTACGGCTACAGGCCTTGTCGTCTAGATTTTAAAGGCGAGTGGTCAATCGCTCGGTAGCATGATGCTAGGCGAGTGGTCTAATCACTCGCTAGGTCTGAAAGATCATTCATACTGATATGAAACAATTACACACTGTTCACACCCTCTCTTTCGTATCCAGGGAAAACTTATTACGATAGATCGAATACAGTGAAGTGCTGAAACTCGAATGTAACTTGATTGAATTGAATGTGAATGGAAAATGACAACCACAAAATATAAACTTTTGTGGAATGCCGTGCCGAATTTGATTGACAGCTCTCTATTGTGTACTCGGATGTGCATAATTGCCTTCTGAGGAAAACGGAATAAACTACAAAAAGTTGTTAATTATTGAGGCGAATTACCCAAAACTCGAGCCGAGCCATAATTGGTCGTATAAAGTCTTCACGTTACAGAAACGCGTCAAGAGGTGAGATGCTATTCAACCTCTGTTTCCGTGTTTGGGCGACAAAAGAAAAACATAATTGTGACTATTCACCGTAGAAGTAGTGATGTAATAGGAATAATTGCCACAGTGATAGGTGAAAACAATTTCTGAATGTATTGCCCTGCACTATAAGTAGGCTGCATTCTTCACCTGTCATGTCTGTGTATCTAGGCAATCATATATTGAATTCAATACTGCTCTTTTCGAAGACACTGATCGTACATGTGCCAGTGAAACGTACATTGACACAACATAATTTGAAATGTCCATAGAATTACGATCCCGTTCTTTATGTCTATTAATTGATAATCAATGACGCGATGCAGAGTTACAGCGTACGTCTAATGCAGGCTATACATTCAAAAAATAGTTTTCCACATCGCTATGGTAATTAATCCTGTTACATCACTACTTTTACATGGGTATAAGAATACAAAGCTCAATCTCAAATTCAATAAAACAAATCAGTAGCTTTTCCGCAAGTCATTAGGATCGTGAGATAAGTTTTAGAGTTTCTTTAGTTCAATCAACACCTTGAAAGAATTTGTAAAGACTTTCCTTCAAATTTTTTAAATTATTACAGAAAGTTCATTTTAAAAGTGCACCTTTGCAGTTCCTCGACAGAATTAACAAAATCTTACTGTTTTCACAAAAATATTGAAACTGTTCGATTGAAGCTATAGACGTGTATAAAATAGTCATCATGAGGACGTTTAAAAAAACCTTTCCGCTCTCAATCAAGTTATCTGATCAAAATAAGACAATGTGGAAAGATTCTATACGGTATGAGCTTATTTGTTGTTCATACAAATCATAGATTCGTATTTTTCAAAGCATTATCTACAAAATCTTAATTTCAACTTGAAAAATGTCACGATATCACGCTTACGCTCAACAGATATAAAGTATTTCTTAGAACATTATTAGAATATTTGCTCTTTTGAACGCATCTTAGGAGATTTAGCGATTTTATAGCGTGATAGCATCTGTTTGCAGTTCAACGACCCAGCAAAATGCTCAACCGAAGCTGCAAATTAAAATGTAAACCAAATACCGTAAAAATATATGAATAATATATTCCAAACATTCCATTCTTTAATCATTTGTTTAAAGGTTTGCATCGCGAGCCGTATGCAGAAGAAAACACTTCTATGTATCGAGACAATGCTGACTGCATAGGATCAATGAGACTTTATATAAAAATAAAAAATAAAATAAATTTCGGATTTATATAGCGCCTTTTTCCAGGTAGATCTTGAAGGATTCAAAGCGCTGTAATTTCGCTGCCATGGTGAATCATCACAATCAGATCGCATCATCTAGGCCAGTTGCAGCCGAACCTCAGGCGCAGACCTATCCGCACTTAGATTGTAACATCCACCAATTATCTGTGCAACTCCCCAAATACCATTGAGTGAAGGAAGTTTTTGAAAACCAAACAACTAATCACCGATTTTTTGAAAGCAGGAGGAAACCGGAGATCCCGGAGAAAACCTGCGAGAGCGAGCATGGAATCGGGATAAACCAAGTGCACATGAGTCCTTGGGCCGCGCCGGGGCTTGAACCCGGGACCTCAGTGGTGCAAAGCGAGGGAACTACCGCTGCGCTAACTCGCCCTATTTCCTTTTACAATATTTTTTTCAATATCATTATAAGAAAATGCTAAAAAAGAAGAACTTAGTGGGAGTCAATTGAATAGAAAATATAATACTACACATGTACTAGGTTATTTTGATAACGTTGTATATAAAGTTGATGAAGTACTGGTAAGAAGATAATCCGAATATTTACCGATTGATTTCATTAGCGGAAGTTACAAAACAGTATTGCATAAAAGCTGCTTTTTTCTCGCTTGTTAACAAAAATGAGTGGGAAAATAGCGTCAAAAGTAAACATACCTTCCCAAATAATGATAATAAGAGTATTTGTTGCATAACACATTGATATAATATTACAAGTTAGAGGTCATCTGTGAATAAAAATCTCATCCGCCATGTTGTAAACACGCCAGTTTTGTGAGCTCCGGATATACCTCCTATTTTTACCAATCCTACGAGCATTTTCATCTCAGTTTTCATCTCTTCATGTCTGGCAAGCGTCCAAGATCACAACTGAGTTCTTCAGAAGTCTCACCAATTCAGCAAAGAAGTGAAAAACTGTTCAGAAGTTCGACTTCTCCTCCTACTACCATGGCCTCTACGCCTACCATGATACCGTTACTACAGACTGTACAAAATCCGGGTACTATCGACCTCACACTTGTATACAATGCCTTACAGGCCTTGGCGGCAGATATGAAATCCCAGTTCGTGGCATTGTCTACCCAATTTCAGGAAGTCAAAAATGAGGTACACAAAGTACAAACAGACATCAAGGAACTAAAGAATGGTCTTAATTTCACAGATGAACAGGTAAATGATATCAAAACAAAAAACTTTACCAAAATTAGAAACCGACCTCCGTGAACAAATCAAAGCACTGGAGCAAAGTCGTCTAGAGACCGAACTTTACAGTAGGAAAAACAACCTACTTTTCTTTAATATACCTTGCACCAATGACGATGAAGACACCGAGGCTGTGCTCCGAAATTTCATATCAAGTCAACTAGGGCTAGATCAAGATATTCTGTTCATGAATGTTCACCGCCTGCCTACCAGAGACACCTCCAAGTCCAACCGTGCTGTTCCGATTATCGCTAAGTTCGTCTCCATGCGTGATCGAAACCTTGTTCTTGATACCGCTATAACTAAACTATCGAAGACGCAATCCAAGGCTGGTCCAGGGAAGAAGTTTGGTGTTGCCCAGCATCTTCCTGCCCAAATGCAGGCCGAACGGAAACGACTCGTCGCAGTTAGGGCCCAGCATTTTGGAGGCAAGACCGCGAAGATTCGTGTGACTGGCACCAAGGTTCAGCTGATAGTTGATAATGTTGTTTGGAAAGGATAAGATATAATAACTGTCATTAAACTTTCAAAGCAAACTGTTAAAGATACTTGTTTCCAGAGCTTTTTCGGTGAAAAGATATCACGTTGATCCACACTATTTTATTTTAATATTTTCTCTCGTTTAGATAATGCTGTTTGGAAAGAATAACTTTTCTTATGTGACTTTTGAACTTGAACTTGAATTTAAGCATTTGAACTTGAATCTTTCAAAGCAAAACAGTGTTCATAGAATGAAATTCATGTATGAATTGGTGAATTTTGTCATCTATGATTTTACATTATGAAATTGTTTATAAACTTTTTTATCTTTGAACTTCCATAGCAAACTATTAAAGATCCATGTTTCCAGAGCTTTTTCGGTGAAAAGTTACCACATTGTTCTCCACTATTTATTTTAATATTGCTCTCGCTTTGATAATGCTGTTTGGAAAGAATAACTCTTCTTATGTGACTTTTGAACTTGAACTTGATCATTTGAATTTGAGCATTTGAACTTGAGCATTTGAATTTGAGCATTTGAACTTGAATCTTTCAAAGCAAAACAGTGTTCATAGCATGAAATTCATGTATGAATTGGTGAATCTGTCATCTATGATTATGCAACATGAAATTGTATTTAAACTTTATTTATCATTTCCAGAATGTACTTGGTGATCATCATGTTTATTCATATCCATATTGCTTAAATTTATCTCGTATTGAAATGTATTGTGTGTGTATTTTCCCCTCATTTTCCCATTATGTTTCCTCATTTATATATATATTTTTTTTTCTCTCGTTTACATATTTCTTATTTGTTTTATTTACTTACCTAGGTACTTTAAATTCATTCTTGTACTGTTTAATTCTTAGTCGCCTTTTATTGTTTTTCTTATTTATTCAATCTCTTATTTATTTATTTATTTATTTACTACTTATTTACCATTATACTTTTTTTTTCTTCTTCTTCTTACCCTGTCATTTGTGCTCTATCATTCATTATTATTCTTGGTAGGTTTCCGCCTCACACCACCTGTGTTTCTACTGCCTTAACTTCTTTTAGTGTATTAAACCCTCTTGTTTTTGTGTTAAGTGTTTTTCGTATCTATATAATTGTTGTATGTTGGTATTTTATGGCAGAAAAGTGTAATAATTGCTGTAAATTGATTTTAAGACATCATTCTCATATATCATGTACTTCTTGTAATTATTTATATCATACCCGTTGTGTTTATACTGATGTTGACAATCACCTAGATTGGTTTTGTTTCAAATGTACTGGTAACCTTTTCCTTTTAACCATTATGTCGATGACGATGAGTTCAGATTTGCTTTATTTTGTTTTGACAATACAATTGAGTTTAATCGTATGCTTAGTTTGAAATTAAATCCCTTTAACTTTGAAGATATGTTTCGGACATCATCCAATGAATCTATTAATTTGAATGAGCACACAAGCCCTCTCAATAATTGTTCTTATTTATTTGACAACGATATTACCTGTTCAGGTGATAATGATTTTTCAATTTTGCATTTCAATTCACGTAGTCTCAACAAAAATTTTGATAACATTCATAGCTTTATTTCTGGACTAAGTCACACTTTTACAATTATTTCCATTTCAGAAACGTGGTTAAATGATGACAATTTTAATATGATTGATATTGAAAATTATGTTCTCGTTAATGCACCCGACAAGGTAGAAGAAGTGGTGGCTCTGCTATTTATATTCATGATTCAGTTGCTTACCGTGAAAGGGAAGATCTTAAATTAATTGTTGAATCATCTGATGACATCGACCACTCTGAGTCTGTATTTATTGAAATTTTAAATTCTGTTAACAAAAATATAATTGTGGGTAATATTTATCGTGCACATCGTACTAATGTAAATATGTTCCTTACTGACTTGGAAAATTGTGTTGCTAAATTGTCGTGTGAAAATAAGCAGTGTTATATTTCTGGCGATCTATTACAGTATACTAACAATAACACAATTAATGATTTTCTCAATATTTTTTACAATAATAATATGCACCCACTGATTGACAGGCCTACTAGAATAACACCCACTACCGCTTCTTTACTTGACAATATTTTTACAAACGTCCTCACACACCAAATAAAATCTGGTATTTTCGTTAGAGGCTTAACTGATCATTACCCTATTTTTCAAATTACCAAATCTATTCCACTTACACACCCACGCCACCACCAGCATACTACATATCGTTTAATTAATCAAAATAGAATCCGAAATTTTCAGAATCATTTAAAACTGGTTGATTGGAATTTTGTTGAAAACATAGGTTCTTGTGAGCCTGCCTACATGGCTTTTCTTAATAAATTTTCTGATTTATATAACATTCATTTTCCCTTGAAATCGTCTCGCTCTAGTAGTTCCAGTAGTCGTCGAACTCCTCGCAAACCGTGGATTACAACAGCTGTCCTTAAATCTATTGTTCGAAAGGAAAAACTTTACAGAAAGTATGTCGGTCATCCAACAGAGTCTAATAAAACGAATTATCATGTTTATCGCAATCGACTGACTTCTATCATTAGGTCTTCCAAAAAGACTACTACGCTGAGAAACTAGAGAATTGTAAAAATAACTCAAAACGAACTTGGAATATTCTAAATTCCATTCTAGGTCGCCAACATAGGCTTGATCTTCCAACCATGTTTAACATCAATAATGTTTCAACTTCGGATTCTCAGCATATTGCTGATCATTTCAATTCATATTTTGTTAATATTGGATCTAAATTAGCTAGCAAAATTCAACAACCAAATACTGATTTTCGTGAATTTTTAATTAATGCTCATTCTCCTGTTAACTCACTCTTTTTTT
Organism: Amphiura filiformis; assembly: GCF_039555335.1. Classification (NCBI taxonomy): domain Eukaryota; kingdom Metazoa; phylum Echinodermata; class Ophiuroidea; order Amphilepidida; family Amphiuridae; genus Amphiura; species Amphiura filiformis. Next base: position 6,065,713 of record NC_092632.1, on the reverse strand, counting down.
CACCCACCAACTTCGATGAAGTAGTCAATCTTTGTATGGCACTGAAGCCTGGTGCAAGCTGTGGTCATGATGAAATCAAACCCGAGGTTATTAAAGCTGTCAGCACCTTAATCGCAACCCCACTTGTCCACATTTTTAATTTATCAATGTCTTCTGGTTTTGTTCCCCACCAACTCAAGATCGCTAAAGTTGTTCCCATTTTTAAAGATGGTGATCGCCACGATTCTTCCAATTATAGACCAATTTCAGTTCTTCCTGCATTTTCAAAAGTTCTTGAGCGTCTGGTCCACAAGAGGTTGTACAATTTTATTTCCCGATTTAATCTACTTCATAACTCCCAATTTGGTTTTCGTTCTAACCGTTCCACATCTATGGCCATCATGGAAGTCTACAATAAAATTGTTAACGATCTCGATAACAAAAATCACGCCCTTGGTATCTTCCTGGACCTCTCGAAGGCATTCGACACGGTTAACCATGATATTCTTTTTTCAAAACTCGCTCATTACGGTATTCGTGGGAATGCCTTCGATTGGTTCAGGAGTTACCTTACTGATAGGTCCCAGTTCGTTAACTTTAATCATCGTAAATCAATTCATTTGAATACAAGTTGTGGAGTTCCACAGGGCTCGATCTTAGGCCCCTTATTATTCATTTTATATATAAATGACATTGTGTTTACAAGTAAATTCTTCTCATTTGTCATCTATGCTGATGACACTAATTTATTGGCTTCACATAAAAATCTCCATCACCTCATACATTCAGCTAATATCGAACTTACAAAAATTTCCACATGGCTTAAAGTAAACAAACTTTCCTTAATATTAAAAAGACCACGTATATGTTATTTAAAACAAACACAACACGCGCTTAACGTATCCAGACACCATATCAATAAATATTGAAAACAAACAATCTCAAGGGTCTCTCACACAAAATTTCTCGGGATAATTCTTGATGATTCTATAACATGGCATCAACATAACACTTATATTACAAATATTGTTTCGAAGTATTCAGGTATCCTTTATCGTCTTAAACACATACTTTCTGGCTCAACGTTATTTTCTCTTTATTCTAGTTTGGTTTTACTACATATTCAATATTGTAATATCATTTGGGCCGACAAGAATAATTGCTATTTACAATCTATTTATCTCAAACAAAAGAAAATTGTCCGTTTATGCACCAACTCACATTACCTTGCACACACACAACCTTTGTTTAAGAGATTAAATACACTTACAGTCTTTGATATTTACAAATATCAAATTTCCCTCTTTATGTATAAGTTCAAAAGTGGCTTACTCCCAAATATTTTCACTGATTATTTTAAGAAGAGTAATACCTTCCATTCTTATGGAACCAGGTCAGCTGAACTGTATAGACCTCACAACTTCAGAACAGATCTTGCAAATAACACAATTAAAAGACAGGGTCCATTAAGTTGGAATGTAATTGATCTCAATATTCGTAACTGTAACACCGTTAAATGTTTTAGTAACCTGTATAAAGATTATCTTGTATCACAATATGAGTTGTAATTAGATTGCTTCGGGATTTATCTATTCATCATGTTGATTTCCAATAAATATTTTCTTGACTTGTGTCTCGTAAAACCATTATTTATTATCATGATTATACTGCCATTGCCAACATACTTGTCTGTCTCACCTGTGTTGTCCTGTCTCGTTTTGCACATTGTAGTTTTGTCGCTTTATAATGTCTCTTGTCTCTGCACGTAGTATTTAAGTTAGCTCTCTCATAAATTTCTTTCAGGGTGGCTAAACTTGTACGAGCCTTGTGCTCTTTTTTGGTCGTCCCTCCATTAATTGCGTTTGTTTTCGATTTATATGATAAATTTATATGGTAAATAAACTGAAACTGAAACTGAAACTTATTTAGTAACAGTTTACAAGTCATTTAAGACTGGTTTGCTGTATAAATCAAATAAGTGTTGGCAGACTTCAAAAAATGATTTTTCTTCAAACTTTGTCCATGGATGCACCTTGGGTCAAAGTCAACAGGAATGACATTCATGTCGCCTCTGCACCCTTGGTTGCCATGGCAACCGCCAAAATGTCAATTTGCCCAATTTTCAGCATTTTCAGCATTTTCACATGTAACAAAATGTAGAAATATCAGGTCAGATTTCAGGATGAAGGAAATAATGTTCAGTACCCTTCTTTTATACAGTGAATAAGACATCCTTCCTCTCTATTAAAATCATGTAAACACAAACAAATCACTTTCAGAAGTGGGTGAAACCATTATGTAAAATAGGGGTGTTTTTCATTATTTTCGGCCATGCCAAAACTTGTGTTGGGAAAATTGATGTAACCCACAAAGTAACACTTTTTTCACAATTTTCTGTTCAGGGTAGGTAGATAAGATGTTGGTCTAGTAATATCATGAAAAAAAAGATTTGGTAATTTTCATACGTGGGAGCAGTGTTGCCAGGAAATTTGCACAATTTTGAGTTTTTTAATTTAATATATTATGAAAAATAAGGGCTTTTATCCACCTAGGGGATGACGATGCATTTGTATGATATTAGTATGAAGACATTATCAACTGTAGTGCATGAGTATCAAGTATTTCTGCTTAGTGTTGCCAGAAACCTCACTTTTTTGACGTTTGAGATTTTATTTAAAATGGAAAATGCTGATTTTAACAGACAACTCTCTTGTTAATTTTATGCAACACTCTAGTATTGTGATTTGGATTAAGTGCATGGTGTGACATGATTTGTATTGGTTTCAACACCAGTGTTGCCAGTAGCTTTGCCTTTTTAGGTGTTGTTATAAAGAAACAGCGAAACCAGTGTTGCTAGTAACATTGTCTATTCAAGTCAGTTTACAGGATAAAACTGACAAACTCACAGAACAGGAGGTTAACGGCACTGGTATACATGGTATACTTAATATTTCAAATCGTGAAGTATAGCGGGTCCTGGACTGCTATTATTCACATGTCAACAACAGTATTGCCAGAAAACTCACTTTTGTATTATTGAGGTTAAATTTACTGTTTAAATTAAGTGTAGTATACCTTACTTTGCTGGTTGTGATTTCAACACCTGTGTTGCTAATAACCTTTTCAGTTATTTCTACTTGTCTCCTTTATTATTTGCGACGGCGAACCTGATGAACCCGTCGATCATGCCACTGTTTTCCGTGTAATATTTCCTCACAGGTAGCATGGCAATTTATTTCTCGCATTTACGGCCCTAGCTACTATGGGCTATTTGTGGGGAGGAGATAAGTTTAAGTGACTCCTTCTGGGTTCGAATTTAACCAGCCTAATCATGAAGCTCCCGTGGCCAAGTGGTTAAGGCGTAGGACTCGTAAACCTATGGATGGCGGAAATCTTCAAAATACGCCTAAGATAATACGCCTAACCTTAGGCGTCTAAGATGCAATCTTAGGCGTGTAAGAATTTCGCGGTAGACTTAAATCAACGAATCACGGGACCAGAAATCCCAAACAACCAATCATCTTAGGCGTATTCAATTATTGAATTATTGTCGTCGTCATCATCATAATCAACATTAATACCTGACCAAAACAGCACACCAAACCAACGAAAATAAAATCAAACCAATTAAGCAATTTTGCTGCAAGTCCTCAGAGAAAAGTAATATACAAATATTTAAATTCGTGTTTTATTTATCTAATTGCAATTTAAACACAACCATGACAACTGCTACATTAAGCTGAATTGAAACAAAAATATTAAAGTCTATTTTGAAAAGAAATGTTGCGTATTCTCTACCACACATTTCAAGCTGGAATGTCCATAGCAATGGAGGGTTGTAATTTCCCCCAAGACGCTCCCGGATCCCCCGGCATTGCCACTGAATTTAGAGCATGTTATGGTTATTTAAAAGGTGCCCTGTAAAAAATTGCCTTTGTCCCTTTTTGACCTGCCAAAATTGCTTGCACCCACCCTGTTTTACAAAAAAAAAATGTCCCCGACGCAAATTTGACCCTCCACTACGCCACAGAATCGGGGGTGGGGGTGGCCAGACCTTGTAGATGATGTTGAAGGCTGTGTTGGTCGTGTTATTTCGTCAACCTGGTACAAAATGGGGCGATTTGCCATTCTGCCGGATTATAATGGCACTTCTATTCGAAACTTATTCCTATAGATAAACTGAACTGAACCAGAGATGACGGAACTGATTATCCCGTGGTACTTTCGATCACTGCGCATGGTTATGGTATCTGTAGTACGAGCTGCTACGAGGTGCTTTTAAGAGCTATCATATTGGTGATACCGTCCATCACTAAAATATCAATCTTAGACGTGTAAGAATTCTTAGGCGTGTAAAATCTTAGGCGTCTAAGATTTCATTGGTCAATAATTGAATACGCCTCAGATGATTGGTTGTTTGGGATTTCTGGTCCTGTGATTCGTTGATTTAAGTCTATCATGAATTTTAGACGTCTAAGATTGCATCTTAGACGTCTAAGGTTAGGCATATTATCTTAGGCGTATTTTGAAGGTATCCGCCATCTATATAAACCTGAGGTCCTGGGTGCAATTCCCCCCAATTTTTCTACTTATCTGCTTTATTATTTGCGACGGCGAACCTGGTGAAAAATAATGTTTATTTATATAATTCTCGTCGATCATGCCACTGTTTTTCCGTGTAATATATCCTCACAGGGAGGATAGCAATTTATTTCTCGCATTTACGGCCCTAGCTACTATGGGCTATTTGCGGGGAGGAGATAAGTTTAAGTGGCCGCTTATGGGTTCGAATTTCAACCAGCCTAATCATGAAGCTCTCGTGGCCAAGTGGTTAAGGCGTAGGTCTCGTAACCCTGAGGTCCTGGGTTCGATTCCCAGGCGGGTTCACTTTTGCTACTTGTCTCCTTTATTATTTGCGACGGTGAACCTGATGAAAAATAATGTGTATTTATATAATTCCCGTCGATCATCCCACTGTTTCCCCGTGTAATATTAGTGAACTTGTAAAAACATAGAGTCTGATCAAGCAAACTGTTTCAAAACTTAAGGACATATGCATATACCTCAACATCGACACCTCAGACATTCCAACTAAGGGTCGTAAACGTCCGTATTATCAAGAAAATTGAAAGCTTTGTGGAAGGTTGTTCCTGTTTAGTTACAAACAATGTTTTGAACAATTTCAAAACATGTAATGTTTTAAGCACTATGTCTGTATGTTATGGTATGTATTTTGGCAATCGTGTACCTTCCGTAATGTGAGTCATCAAATAAGATAAAAAAAAGGGTACTCTGCTGCATCAGATCTAGTCAGTACGACAGCAACTTAGCTCACTTCCGGTAATTTTTACCGGCGTGACCTCTGCTGTTACGTAACGCAATGTTGAAAATCAGGTGGCAAATACGGTTTTTAGAAAACATCAAAAAATGGAATACACGAGTCGTTTCTCCTTCATTTCCATATTGAGCCCATAGATAAGATATGAAACATGAGTATAAGGCAAAGAATAACGTGTAAAAGTTGAATTATTGTGGAAAAATGAATGCTTTTGGTGCGCGAAGTAGCCTAAAAATGAGAGAAAATGCATGTCACGATCACTAAAATGGTTATATCTGCAGCTTTGAGGAAACGCCGGTCTAATGCTTTTCTGTTGTGATAAACATTAATTATCCACAGCTTGTATTAAAATTTCAGCGAAAATGAGCGGTGGAACAACCTAGTCGTAGGTTGAAAAGTTGTGTTCTTTGAGTCTTCGTGCCGTAAGCGCACGTTGCAAGTGTCACGATGCTTCACGAAATGGATCCCAGCCGGCGCTGTCTATTATACATGTTATATTGATTAATATAGCAATTAAAAACGTCTATTGTTATATATTTTATAAATGCAAAATACTCTATTGTGTAACAAAATATTGTAGTCGTCAAAGAAGGTAGTATCATCTCATTTAACTGAAGTACAAGCAGTTTTGAAAAGATTGTTGTTGAGTGAGATCCTTGAACACGTTGAACGAGAAATAAGATAGCAAAAGAATACCCTTTGCCCGAACAAGTTGCGATGGCTTAGTGGACAGAGCGAAGGTGTGCAGTGCCGAAGGTTGAGAGTTCGATTCCCATGTTATCTTATCGATGATGTGGAATTTTTCAGTTCGTTTTTCTTTTCTTTTTTCCTCTCCCTTTTGTCTTTAATAATATAGGCCTAATGAATGTCGGCTTGAAGGCCCACTTTTTTCATGATTTATTTCTTGTTCATGTTTAAGCATCGAGTTCATATCTTTTTAAAAAAAATGCATTTAAGTTCAGTAGCTTTCAATATGATATAATCAAATAAAGCATGTCAAACTTAAGTAATTTTTAAAAGTTCAAGAATATATATAGGCCTATATCAAATAAAGGAACGTCAACACAGATTTTCACGATTTTTTTTAATTGGACTAGACCCCTCCCATATCGGCAACATATTTTATGAGCTTTTATGCATACATATCAAATCATGAGATGCACGAATTTCAAACCTAATATTTTGGCATATTTGTAATTTTTACACAATGTTCAACTTACACCTCGGATTACACCTAATATGATTGGAATCAGCCAAGTTCGTTGTCTAGACCAGTCCCCCATAGAACACCACAGTTAAGCGGTCAAGATATTAAGTGTTTTCTTTCATTTTTATCTCGCTACTTCTGCTTCAAATGTAACGTGAAAACCTTCCTGACAGTTATTTACTAATACAGTATTATAAATATTGTTATAATTTTTGAAATGACAAAACTTCAAATTTGCCCGAAATCGTATATTATGGCTTTAATAAAAATATGAAAACTAGGATTTAAAAATATGAGTTAAAATCAAATCAAAAATCAAAGAGAAGTGCTAGCGGGGTTCTAACCAAGATCGAACTTCCAAATACATGTATTTACCACTAAGCCATACCAGAGATATGATTAATTCGGTGACAATAATAGCAATGTTATTCCCACTCAGTGCCTCACTCGTGTATTCTATTTCTGGAATGAATTAACACCGTCCATATAATGTAACACAAACCTTTATGCTGACTTTTAAAATTGTTTGAACGTTGGGAGTATTATTTTCAAGTTAAATAACCAACAATGGACAATTGACAATGAAAGTTTCTTTGCAGGAAAAACATCGGCCGTACAATATATGGCGTAACAGTAGTCACGCACAAAGATAAACATTTCAACATGTTCAATATACGACTACGAATATACCCCAACCAAAATTCACGAAATTTTCAGGCAAGCTAACTTAAGTTATTCTATAACATGACACCGATTTTTGATTCCGGCGCTTTTTCTTGCTTGATGATATGAACATTTTGTGTTCGTGACATGCAATTTTCTCATTTTCCGAGCTACTTTGGACATGTTCAAGCTTCTTTTTTTTCCATTTAATTCAACTTTTACACGTTATTTGTTGCTTTACACAAATGTTTGATGTCTTATCTGTGGTCAGGGTACATGAATAATGCAATATACGACCCGTGTCTTCCATTTCTGGAGCTATTTTGATAAAAAGCGTTTGCCGGCTAAAATTTCAACATTGTGTTACGTAACCCGTGTTCACCAACCCGTATAAATTTTCTGTCGAACAAAAGAGGTCACGAAGTTGCTGTCGTACTGAGTGCATGAACTGCAAGAGACATAGCTAACCATGTTACCTCTTTAGATATTTCTGTAACTTTCTCAATTGTTTCAAAATAACTGAAAATGTTACTAGCAACACTGGTGTTGAAATCACAGTAAGGTATACTAAAATTAATTTAAGGGAAGGGGTATGAACGTTTGGACAGTATTTATTGTGGGACATTAGAGCACATCAGACATATCGAATTGCATTCTGAATACGAAGAATGTCCTTCTGATATCAAATAATTTTGATTTTTGAAATTCGCAATGTAATACACATTTTATGGCAAATCATTAAAAATATTTTTGATATTTAACAGTACTTTAAGTAAACTTTAGAAATCTGATGATTTATACTTAAAGTGTATGTAGGTGGGATGAAAAGCCGACGATCAATTGAAAATTTTGACCTTTCGTATTGAAGATATGGATTTTTTTCCAAAACACCAAAACAAAATAGGTCTTTTGGGAAAAAAAATCCATATCTTCAATATAAAAGGTCAAAATTTTCAATTGATCGTCGGCTTTTTCCTCCCAGCTACATACACTTTAAGAATATATCATTAGATTTATAAAATTTATTTCGAGGACTGTTATATATCAAAAATTTGAAAAATATCAAATTTTAATAATTTGTCATAAAATTTGTATTGTATCGTGAATTTCAAAAAATGAACATTATTTGATATCAGAAAGACATGCTTCGTATTCAGAATGCAATTCGATACTTCTGAGGTGCTCCCATGTCCCACAAAAAATACTGTCGAAACGCCATAAACGCTCATTCTAGATCCCTTAAACAGTAAATTTAACCTCAATAATACAAAGGTGAGTTTTCTGGCAATACTGTTGTTGACATGTGAATAATAGCAGTCCAGGACCCGGTATACTTCACGATTTGAAATATTAAGTATACCATGTATACCAGTGCTGTTAACCTCTTTTTCTGTAAGTTTGTCAGTAAGAGTGTCATTATCTTGTAAACTGACTTGAATAGACAATGTTACTAGCAACACTGGTTTCGCTGTTTCTTTATAACAGCACCTGAAAAGGCAAAGCTACTGGCAACACTGGTTTTGAAACCAATGCAAATCATGTCACACCATGCACTTAATCCAAATCACAATACTGGAGTCTTGCATAAAATTAACAAGAGAGCTGTCTGTTAAAATCAGTATTTTCCATCGTAAATAAAATCTCAAACGTCAAACAAGTGAAGTTTCTGGCAACACTTAGGCAGAAATACTTGATACTCATGCACTACAGTTGGTAATGTCTTCATACTAATATCATAAAAATCCTCATCACCCCCTTGGTGGATAAATGCCCTTATTTTCATAATATATTAAATTAAAAAACTGAAAATTGTGCAATTTTCCTGGCAACACTGCTCCCACGTATGAAATTTACCAAAACTTTTTTTTCATGATATTACTAGACCAACATCTTATCTACCTACCCTGAACAAATAATTGTGAGAAAAGTGTTACTTTGGGGGTTACATCAATTTTCCCAACACAAGTTTTGGCATTGCCGAAATTAATGAAAAACACCCATATTTTACATAATGGTTTCACCCATTTCTGAAAATGATTTGTTTGTGTTTACATGATTTTCATAGAGAGGAAGGATGTCTTATTCACTGTATAAAAGAAGGGTACTGAACATTATTGCCTTCATCCTGAAATCTGACCTGATATTTCTACATTTTGCTACATGTGAAAATGCTGAAAATGCTGAAAATTGGGCAAATTGACATTTTGGCTGTTGCCATGGCAACCAAGGGTGTAGAGGCGATATGACTGTCACTCATGTAGACTCTGGCCCAAGGTGCATCCACACACAAAGTATTAAAAAAAATCATTTTTTGAAGTCTGCCAACATTTTTGGAAAATATCTGATTTTTACTGCATAGTGTTCTTAACCTATCCCATTGAAACCTGCATTTTTATAAATTGGAAAAAATCCTGCCATTGAAACACATACTTTTTATAAGAGAAGAAAATAAAAACAAGCAAAATAAAAGAAATAAAAGAACAGAACAGATAAAATAAATAAGATAACACAAAAGAAGTCTACTTGAAGAAAGAAATGTGTGTTTTTATCGGGAGCATTCTAAATTGGAGCGGCGAAGATAAAAAAACTTTGTATACAATAAAGTCATTTGTACAAAAGCACCTTTATCCGCTTTATATTAAGAGAATGCAGCGTACTTGCATGCCGTGTACCATGTTGTCCTAAGAAAACTTTTATTATTACAAAAATAACACAGTAATAAATTAAGAGCATTGTAAGATAAGAGCAGGAAATTGTCAGGATTGAGCAAGGTCTAGTTACGTTTGAAGATCCCCGCAATAGGGTCGTCATCTCGTATTAGGTAGGGTTTCCTTGTGCGTGTAATAGCATTCCAATGTCATGATGAGATCCGGGGCTTTTGAACCTTTTATTACTTGCGTGACTTCAGGTACATATTTCCAAATGGTTATTTACTTATTTATTGTGATTTACCTATTTAGTAATCCTACTACCTTAATGTAAAAGTTTTGCATGCTTGCCTCACTTGCGGGACTGTTCACCAATTGGGTACACCCACACTCATTCAATTGTACTGGGCATGATTTGTAAGATTCATCTGACACACATGTCGCTAGTCCGAATTTTTCAGAATTTCAGCTAGTCCGAGCTCATAAGTCCATTTATCTGAGAAGTGTTTTAGTTTGAATAGTATTTTCTTGTCTTTTGTGGAAATAATCCAATTACATCATCGATACGGCCAATTGGCACGCACTTTTAGCACAAAACATTGAAATTATACATTTTTATATCAGGTATACGTCGTATCTAGCTTTTCCGTCGCCATTTTTTTTTTTTGCGTAATGGAAAACGCAAATAAAGAGTTCATCTTTCGGGTTAAATTATTTTACGCTTTGCACTAAATGTCCTATTTTGCTGGGACACTTTTCCTTGCGACCTGTCATTTTCGCCTATACTTTTGCATGTAGAGTTTGTGTTTTTACGGGTACCTTAGATCGTTGACTATAGTAGGGCGACTTGTAGATGTCACGTGCGTATTTATAAAAGCGCAGTTATAAATATACCCGGAGTACACTGTTATAAGGTTCCTGATTTCCGCCCACACTGCAAAATTGCCAACAACCTGAAAGGGGTTAATCAGGCATTTTCAACGGGCTGGTCAATACAATGTCCCAATGCACAAAGAATAGATAATGTAACCTCATTAGATTGAGATCCATGCAAAGCTAACTTAATTTATTCGATATAGATGAGTATCTGCATGGATAAATTAATTTTTGGTGTTAAAATGACATAATGAGGGCATCCTTTCCAACGCAACCATGTCATTATAGATGGCTATCTATAATAAGGCTAACTACATTATGTTAAAACATGTTTCCCAATTGCACTGTATTATATGTGCTAAGGTTATCATGCATGAAAACCCGATGCAAGGAGAGTCTGCTTGTCTCGCTGACTTCTCTTTCAACAAAGGCAAATAGATTTTGTGCTCTAAAACGACAAAAGCAATTGTGTGTGTTTATAACTCTGTTATTCATAAAACATTTACTTGCTATTTGAGAACCAGGACAAATACTTCCTCAGTAGTTTCAGAGCGGTGTGTATGTGGGATGTGAGGGGTCGATTGTGGTATGTGTGTGGGAGGCGGGATATGTGTGTGTGTTGTGGTTTGATTGTAGGTTTTCCAAATAGTTTCCATGAGTACAGTAGTAAAAAAAGGAGCTTAAGAGAGTTGTACGCAACGCGTAAATGTATTTTGACAGTTCTAAAAGGAAGAGTTTTCTTGCCTTTAGTGCTTGAAACATATCAATAGTATCCTTAAAGAAGGTTACGTCAGTCTATCGTTATCATGTCTATCGTTATCAACACAAGAGAAAAAAATGAAATTGCCCTTGAGAATATAAAATACACATAATAACAAATACACATAATAACAAAAGTATTGCAATATTGCTGAAAAAAGAATTCCACAAAATGTAAGTTGAACATTGATTCAATATCCTGTCGATTCCACATGACGTGTTTTTTGCTGAAATAAGTAAGATTAGGCTAATAAATGGGATGGAAGGGGTCACTTGTGGTGAAATCATGGATCTATTCCAGTGCTTACAATGGTCTCAAAATGGTTTAATTAATGGCGGGAGAATGATTCATGGATGTGTCGGGTGGACGAAATTACCAGCCTTAGAAACAAGGATCCGTCAAGATCTTGGGTTGACATTTCCCAGAAGTGATGTGTTTAAAAGTTGTTTTGAGCATGGGCTCGTATACGTGATCGAGAGATACGAGACCTTCGTCGCGGTTGATCGCTTTAGCTCCATTTTTACAAATGTAGATTGCTTCCCTGATTCTTCTGCTGAATGCATTTGAGGCCTTATCGAGGATTGTTACCTTTTCCCATTCTATAATATGATTTTCTTGAGCAATGTGGTCTATATTGACTGATTTGTGCTGTTCTGAGTTTGTGATCAAGCCATCAGCCCCGATAGCGAAAGCTATAAAAGTCGCAAGTACTCATTTAATGGATTGCCAATTCAAATGTTTGAATTATTTATATACAATCCTACAAATGCATCTATTTACTATTTTCCTAATACAGACTTGACATTTAGTATGGAATACTTTTTCCCAAAATTTCAAGACTTGTCTGGAAGGGGTCTGCAATAAACCGCATGGGCTAAATATTAATTGGGGTGTGCCGGGAAATAAATTTTGACAGAAAATGTGCTTTCCATATGACGCTCATAATGTAGTTAATTAGCCTAAAATAGCGCTTTTATAAATACCAATAAGTGTTCATCAGAACTGAAATGCACTTGTAATCTACCAGTATTGAAAGTGGGAGGAGCTTTAAAAATAAGTGAGTCCATTAGACAACCAGGGATCCACGCAGTTGTTTTTGTACCGTAAGTTTATAACATTTAACCGGGGGGTTCAAACTTTCTGAGTACGTACCACTTTTTAGAGCCATATTTTAAGCTCCTTCCATGTTCAAAAAATTGGTACATTGCAAATGTATTTCAACTGTGATAAAATGTCAATTGCTGACGAAGTTTAGGAAATATCACCTCAAACCCCTATAAACATGATAAATTTTATAATAACAGAACAATTTTGCATAATGTCCGAAATTGTGTCCCCCACAAAGCTCAAATTCAGCCTCCCTAAATCCGCCAGTTCAGGCAAATTCGCTACATTATGAGCACCATAATGTAAACTTATGGAAAGCACATTTTCTATCAAACAATTATTTTGTACCATCTCCCGACACACCCCCAATTAATATTTAGCCCGTGCAGTTTATGCAGACCACTTGGAATTTTGCAAAAAATATTCCATACTAAATGTCAAGTCTGTACCTTGCAGAAACCAATTTAACCATTTGGTAATCATTCTAAACGCATCTGGACATTTGTTTACTAAAGTGTCTTTGTCTCTGCATTCAAATGGATTCCCGTATTTCCGCCATTGTAAGCACCGGAATATGCATATCACCGCAAGTGACAGCTTTCATCTTTTTTTCTTTTTTTTTGAGAATAACAGTTGACCCATTCCATGTCAACTCCAGGGATGTGCACCGCAGCACCTCTTCAATTTTTTTTCTTTTTCTGTGTGGTGGTAGATATTGATGAGAAAGTAAAATCCCGAAAATTTGAGCTTCATACTCCATTAAGTTTTCCCGTGGCATCAATTTGAAATTTAGGGGGTCAGCGTAAAATATGTGTCGCAACGTGAAAGACGACGTTTGGAGGTCCATAAATGTATAACGGGAACCCTTTACAATTTTGAAAAGTATGTATCCTGGGGGAACTTTTTTGTGTGGAATTCAAATCTGGCATCAGAAAACTTGTAACTCCTTTACATTAAAAGATATAGGGCCCTCAAAATGCAACTTCGTCCATCCAGGACCAACTTCAGGGGGTCAGAACTCCAAAAGTAAAAATAATTTTATTTTCCATTTTTTTGCCAGTCAGAGTCCTGTGGTAGGACATTACTCTTATCCAATATTGAGCCTATTAGAATACTTTTAGCTGAGATATTACCCATGCAAAACCCTAATTGTACATTTTTTTTATTTTTTTACCCCCCCAAAACCAATGTCAGACATTTTGACCCACCATCAACTCAATGTTGAAAATATGTCCTTGGACAACATTTCTGAGAGATATTGACTTGGGGTCTTGATGGCTTCAACACATCAGTTAGGTTTGCCTTCTCCATAGAGTTGTACATTAAGTCATTATACATGCGAAAATCTCAACTTTTGGATACCCCCTCGTATAACCGTACAATACTCCCAAAATTCTACCAGAATATTGCACACCCTCCCCTACCCCACCCCCCCACACACACCCCCACACACAAATCATCAAAATCAGTTGTTTAACGTTATTTAGTTAATGGACGAAATGTTTTTAAATCCTTTGCATCTCATAAAATTTAACAGCATGAATGTAACCCAATGTTGATGGAATTTTGTCGCGTATTAAAATATTCAAGAATATTAAATGAAAATGTGACATTGAATTTACTTTTCAATGTCTGCTGCCCTTTCAAAATGTACACTGCGACCTTTATTCTGCGTGAAGCTGGTTAATTGCCAATTGGCGTTTTCAAATGGTGTTTTAACTAATTATTTATTTATTACATGAAACACATGACTCGGCAATAAATAACATTAATACTTTACATGCATACTGTACAGCTCGGGCATAGCCTTTTCAAGTGGCTTTTGTGAAATTTAACTATTAAAATAAAGTTTTGAATTTTATTTAGCTTAAGTATTTTAATTTATTATAACACCTTTTCAAAGTCCCAATCAATAATAATTATAATACCAATTAATAAATAAATATATCCGCCTATGCAAGTGTGGATCCAGGGAGGGAAAAATAGGGGGGGTGACGAATTTTTAGACAATTGTGACACCTATTTTTACAAATACTTTCTACTCTATGGGTGGGGACCACACTCGGGCTAAAATCTAAAATCAAGGCTAAAAACTGCTAATGAAAAATATACTGAAATAGACCATGTGTCCAGATCGCATGTTACGCAGTAACATAGGTTTATAAAGGAAAAAATCACGAGTATATTGGCTGTATAGTTTCTGTGACTGTGTGACCCACTTTACATAAATCCCCAACCCCCAGCACATTGCCTTTTAATTTCCTTTAACTTTCAAACTACCAGGATATTGTTTCTTTTCAGTTCTTCCTTTTTAGCCCTCAAAACACCGTATTTTGGGCCCAAATAGGGTAAAATTGCACAATTTTGCGCGCTTTGCAGGCACTGGCCTATCAATTAGCAAAATACACCTTCATTTGGGGCTAAAAAAATTTCTCTAATCTGAACAAAATATGCTCACGTCAACCACCTTCCACCGCCACTGCTAATCTCTTGAGAAAATTTCATGAAACGCGAATTGAAGTACTCTGGTGCAATATCATTGTATATTTTAACAATGTCTACAACTTTCAACACACCCAGCTTCTGAAATTGTTCAACATCAATGTGAGACCTGTGCTCTAGCTTCAATATGAAAATTGTAGCTTCAATATGAAGGAAACCAGTTTGTTTTGTATTACTTAAAGCTTCTTTTTAGCTTTACAGAAAGTGAAGAAAACCATGAAGAGTAACAATAATAAAAATACCATTGTATCAGGGCAATGTTAAGGGTCTTCCGGGTTCATTCATACAAAAAGTGACCTTGCCTGTATAAGAAATTTAATCAATGACACACTTTTTTGATTACTGACTTTACAACAATTTCACCACTTAGAATAGACTCTGTTTTGCCAAGGTGTACAGACAATTTGTTGTTAATCAGCCACTGCCTGCAAGATTCAAGCTCTCTACTTAAAGTATCAGAAATTACTTTTAGTCCAGTCAAAGTGGGTTTTGACTCACCACTAATTTTTCACTGCTATAAATGTCAGAGATGTCCCTGAACAGCATACAAAAAGTATACTAAAATATACTTGGTGGAAAGGTAGTTTTTGGCGGGAAAAGGTCATACAGGGGTCAAATTTCAAAATCGCTCCAATCATTTTAAAAACTGTACCAAATTATTCCTCTAGTCATAAGGATTCAGACAAAATATAGTTTGCCATATCTGTGATGTACGGTTCTTGAGTTATAACCGAAAAGGTCAAAGGTCAAATGTTGGGTTCAACAGAGGTCAAAAAACTAAAAATTGTCTGATTTTAACCAAAATGGTCTCAAATTGTTCGGCTTGCAAACATAATTCATTTAAAGAATATTTGCACTGTTTAGGTTGTTTATTACATGCGTAACATCGAAAACTAGGTCGGGTCAATAGAGTTCAATGGTCAATGACCTCTTTTACCCTGCTACCTAGGTAACGAAACATCCAAGATATGGCAAACTATTCTTATTTTGGAGTGTTTTTAAAGGACGAACACATTGAGACCATTTTTAAGGAGATCGGAGCATTTTTTCGAAGTTGACCCACATGGAACCCAAAATTTGACATTTGACCTTTTTGCTTATAACTTGAGAATGGTACATCACAGATATGACAAACTATACTTTTTCTGAATCCTTAAGACTAGAGGAATGCTTTGGTATAGTTTTTAAAAAGATTAAAGCAATTTTGAAATTTGACCCCTGTATGACCTTTTCCCGCCAAAACTACCTTTCCACCAAGTATATTTTAGTATATTTTTGGTATGATGTTCAGGGGACATCTCTAAAATGTATAAAAGTGAAGACAATTCTGTTGCAATTAGTGGTGAGTGACACCACTAATTTGTTTCGATTGACTGGACTATTTAGGGTCTTTATGGGATGTGAATAGGGCACTGTCGTCAGCATATAACATAGGATTGCAGTTAACGCTTGCTCGTTTAACATAACACTTTTTTTTGGGACACCCTGTATATGACTTGTATACTAACTCTTTAAATATGTATTCACAGATGTCCTCCATTGTGTGTAATATTATACGTATTGTGCAACAACTACTCTTATTGCCAGAACACTATAATCATCAACAAGAAGACTGCTGGTTAAGTAGTGATAAGTGTGATTGTATTGTATGTGCATTTATTGTTCATCAACCAATCATATTTATTTATTTATTTATTTATTTATTTATTTATTTATTTATTTATTTATTTATTTATTTATTTATTTATTTACATGTATTTATATATTTATATATTTACTTATCTATATTTTAAACATATTTAAACAGTGTAACCTACTCAACAAATATTACAATGTTGATTTTCAGTAGGGCCCTGAGACAAACATATAAAAGCATTAAAATACACGTAGAACATACATTATGACGAACCATATAAAATTGAGCTTACATTAATATTATACAGCATTACAATACATTACATAAATATTAATATACAGCATAAAACCAAAAAAGTCAAGTGTTCGAGAAAATCAGTAAACTGGCAAAATATGTGGTACTACAATTAAACAAAACAAAAAGTTGACTTGACGAATATCTTTCGAAATAACATTCCATAATACACTACCTTTGTATTGGAAAGAGCTTTTACCATAATTTGTATTGCACTTTGGAAGATACAGATGACCATTTACGCTACCTCTAGTGTTAACAGAATGTATGATACTAACTGGACGAAACAAATCATTGAGGGTACAATTTCATTTTTAACTTTAAACATACATCCAGTTGAGTGAATTATACGGTACAAAAATGCCTAGTATTGATGCAGTGATTAACAAGGCCGGATTAAATGGACGAATCATACATACTAAAAAGTCACGTACGTAAGAAATCCGATGTGGGCAGTACATTATTAATGGGAGTGGGATGTATTCTTTGAAAAGTCGCCATACATCTATTGTTTCAATTTAAAATAACCGATTATTGTGACTTATTTCGAATCGGCAAATAATCCCTTTTTTGATTGGACCACTAATAATTTCTTTACAGCGTAAATTGTTATACATTATAGCTTTTTACTAAACCGTGGGATAGTTGCGATGAACACGGGCTTTATGCACTTGATCTTATTTCCTAGGCGGATGTTTAATGATATTCCGCTAATATGAGGGAGGGGAGATTCCCGCAGATATGGAACCCCTTGAGACTAACGAGAGGGAAAAGGTTTGAAGATGTTTTATTGTAGGCTACTTTCAGGGTGCTGAATAAGAAAAAGGTGGGGAACTCCCGCTGAATGGTGGTTTCAAAATGGCCGCCAAAAATTGTTTTAGTTAGTTAGTTAGTTTGTTTGTTTGTTTGTTTGTTTGTTTTTACATAATCACTTACATCTTTGATTATATCGTGAGTAAAGAATTCTTATAATTTGTGCATGGATAGAAGAAACATTATTTCTCGTCATTGCTTACATCAATTCTATTACATTGACGTCTTATGCGTATGTGGCCTCCGGCCGGAAGTTATACCTTAAGTGCGTCCGTACGTGGTTAAAATTGTTATTTTTTAAAATCTATTTGTACACATGGTTGTAAATCATATTTTGTGGGGAAAATCGGAAGTGTGTAATCTCCCAAGCTGGCAAACTTTCAGTGATACGTTAAATCATATATGCAAGTGATGAGACCGAACAAGACCTATTAAAGTAAAAGGAAACGTTTTAGTCAATGTTGAAGGAGTTCTTCCGTATGGACACCTAGCTACACGTAAATGAATAGACCATATTTCAACGGTCATGATTGTATACCAGCTTGATTAAAAGCATGGTATTGTGATGGCTATAATAATAACTATTTAAGCTGAAGCAGCTTAAGAAAAGAATATTCAAAACGAATGCGTGGAAGTGCTGTACTCTTCACAAACTGCCGCGAAATTTTGACTCTGCAATTCTTCAATCACGTTTACACCGTAACAACCTTTTAACCATAACAAACAGTAAACACACAAAAATATAATCTTCTAGTCGGTTCCTGCCTTCAAACAAAGTTGGTTCCGTTTAACATTACCCATATTACAATTCAGTACAGCATTAATGTTTTCATGTGTTCCCATGTAACTCGTAAACAAAATAACACCGATGATAAAACAGGATCTGACCTGACCGACTTAAGCTTACTTAAAAGTTGAAGAGAACGAATGATAAGAGACAAGAATAACACGAAGTAACGTTAAATTGTCTGGAATGTCTCGTACATTGATTAGTGTCGTTACCTATTTGGAACTGACATACAAAAGCTCTTATCGCAATAAAGACAAATGCTTTTTTTTTTCTTCAAGTACATTTAGTCTAACCCACCGACAGGTATACTACCTCTTTGGTCGTTTGGTAAAAAATAGCAAAAATTAAATTAACATATCATGGCCATTATTTCAAACATATGCTTTGGTCAGCGTTAGTTAACCACATAATAGCTATCACACATGGTGGTCTTGGATTTGTATTTTGTTTTTACTTCTGACCGACGATATTGAAAAACATGCAGTGCGTATGACTGAAGAGGTTCATCGGGTATGTTGATTAAACACTGTTTAATAAACAGCTAATAAAAGTTCTTTGCCAAGACCAAAGAAAAAACTTTTCTGCTGACAGTTTCCCAGAAACCTCCTGGCTTTCTTAAAGCGATTGGTGTTGTTAATGATCCATCTGCTTGGAGCAGCAATCCCGGCCGGATGTTATTGTTTTACCGGAATGTTATTGTTTTTCACGTGTCAAGGGCCAACCATTTAAAAGACTGGGACATCTTATCAATCCTTGAAGAAAATCCGGGAAGAAAACCACAGGTCAAGATGGGTCAAGGAATCAGTATGGATTCGCAAGAGAGGAGACAACACCATGAAAAGAGATGAGGGAACATTCTTTCTAAGCCACATCTTTGATCCTCTGCTCAAGAGACAGGAGTACTTCCGGTAAAACAATAACATCCGGCCGGGATTCCCGCTCCAAGCGGATGGATTAATAACAACATCAATCGAAAGCGAAAGCCAGGAGGTTTCTGGTGAAACTGTCGGCAGAAAAACGCAAGTTTTTCCTTTGGTTTTGGCAAAGTACTTTAATTAGATGCAGTGCATATGGTTTAAAAAGGGTAGAGTTCGTAGATATAATAAATAGGCATACGAAGTTTATTACTTCTGAGGTACAGGTGGCTGACATAGCTTGACTAGAGCTTCGTTTAACCAACCATATGTGACAGACATGAATGTTCTGGAAGACTATTCAAATCATCGAAAGCTAAGGGAAGCTAACAGTAATAATGGCACACAGTGATCAGTTAGGGTCAACGAAAACCCATGGGCAACTTTTATGTTTGACGGAAATCAATGTTGTATAATTTATCTACAAAAACTGACGCACATGAAGTGCAGTATTATCTTAACTTTTACGGGGTGGGATTTGTTAACTTATTAATAATTATATTCACTACTTAATCTCAACGGATGCTGCACTAACTATGCTAACAGTAATAAAGCGGCAACCAAAGAGAACATTTCCTCCTTCCAGTATGCGACAGTCACATTTATAAAATGTATTATATTTGATGTATATATCTGATAATAATGGAGTGTATTCCTTATCCGATTTGTTCCAGGACAGATTGATGTTTATGTACCAGTTGTGTTACAATGAATTATGCATACTCTACTTAGGGACGCACAATTATATATTATAAGGTTGTGTTCTAGGGAGTTTTTTGAAGAAAATTAAAATTCGCCCACTAGTGAGAGGGAAAAAGGTTTGCCCACCAGTGAGATGAAAACAAAAATGGCCTCATTGCTCATTAATGACTACAAAAAAATTTTTCTACCCAACTCTGTATAAAGGGATACATTAAAATTGAAAAAAGACAACTTCGCCGCCGAAGGCGACGAAAACAATATTGCTTCCAAAGGCAGCGAAAACAAATCCGCCGCCTTCTGCCTCACCTTAATTCCCTAGCCCCCCATAATATGTGACCCGGCAGCACAAACGAGCCGTAAATTCCTTAAATTGTATTCTGTGTTACGGTGTAAAATGTGTACGAAGGTCGTATTCATCGATAACTTAAGCTGGCCCGACATCCGTCTTATTTTGATAGTCAAAAACTAATCAATAATCCTATTGTTGAAGTGGATAATAAGCTTCTACCTTAGATGGCCGGCTATAGAACTTTTAATAGCTCTGGTCTTTGTTTGCTTTTGCTAAATCCTGTTCAAGTGGTGGGTTACCAGGCATTGTATTTTGTACAGGAATGCATAACCAACAATTAACAATGAGAGAACTTTCTTAAACCTCGTTGACTTGGGGATGATTTGAAATGACCGCCAATTATGACTGTTTGATATATATTGCCAGCAATGTGGAAAAAGAGACACATGTAAAAACGTAAAAAGCTATAATTTTGTTGAAGGAGCAAAGTTTAACAAACCATAACCCCGCTTCTGGATATCGTTTGAAGTCAAATGATATACCATTTTTAAGTTTATGATGTTTATTTTTTAAACACGAAATAAAACAAAATTGACCGGGGGAGGAATTTACGGCTCATTCGCCGTGGACTGTCACATATCTAATGGTGCATCCCTTCAAGTTTAATATTGTTTAACTGGTGTCTTCAGACATAAATGTAGTATACGGAATGATTTGGGTACCAAACCGTACTACTGACACCAATTTGTACGCACAATTCTATATTCGAAATAAAAGGACTGTCTTTATGTTAAATAGGTTGTTAACCTATAGCGTTTGTCAGATATAATTATTGCTATAACGTCAAACCCTTTTTATAATTCATCAATCATATTATTCATAACCGACGATAAGTACTTGGACGCTATTAGCTGCGATACGACGAACAGTAGACTTATTTCTTAACTCTCGTGCTACGGAGACCAATTATGTACACTAACTAAAGGCCATAGGTTGGTGGCCATAATCTATCATGTATATGACCCACTGCTAAAATCAACATCACTTCCGGGTAACGAAGATGCGTCGCTATAGCAACCAAATGTCGCGGGATAAGCAGTGGACCAGCTCATCTGTGATCAAGCCATCAGTCAAGATGGCGAAAGTTCAGTTCAGTTCCGTGAGTAATATATTTTGGATTTGGCTAACAAAATTAACCAGTTTATGATCTCAACAATCCTACCAAATGAACCTCTTTGCTGATATCAAAATATCTGTTTATTAAAACACCCCGCATGTGTAATGCTTTTCCTGTCTCTGTTGTCAGATCACGGACCAGCTTAACTTAACAGCCAGGAGCTTGCTATCTTCACATGATTTTGTCAATATCTCTAAATGCAAGATGATTGTTTCACGTTGTTAATGCTTCCAAAGACCTTTGTGCAGACATTTGCAAAATGATGATAACCCTCACCGCTCCGGTTACTCAATATTATCGAATACATGAGTTACAAAAATAAAAATATTAAAAAAATGAGCTTAAACTGGTACATAACATAGTCAAAAAAATCTTCAAAAATGACAAATCGTCAGCCATTTTATTTATAATTTGTATTGATTGTTGGATATGACTGGAGAATGGTCATGGGAGAAAACAACGATATTTGATATTTATTCAAGAAGAATAGCAGATCGGGTGTAGGCAATTATAGACCTGTTAGCATATTATCAATTGTTTCAAAAATTCTTTAAAAAGTTTTGCAAAACCAATTTGAAATGTACTAACCTTGATAACCATTTTATTTATAATATGCTAATTCAGTGGCGGCACCACGAATTATTTTTTCGGGAGGGGGTAAGGGAAATTTCATATGGGGAAAAATCAACAAAATTTGCGCAAAAGTGCCGCAAAAAATTGACATTTTGTAATTGTGGGTATTTTTGTCTTAAAGGGGGGGGGGGGGGCAAACGAGGCAAGAAAAATATTTGGGGCAAATGCCCCCTTGTCCCGTAGTAGTGCCGCACCTGCCTGCAATCTGGTTCCAGGGGCTCATACATGTTATATTTACCTCACCGATTTTTGTGGATAGCAGATGGCCGCTGGTGATACAGGAAAATGATATGTGCTCTTAGACTTCGTAACAAAAATGCAAGATTTTCACATTAACTCTGTTTAATCAAATTGGATCAATGGATCAAATGATACTTGTCTAATAGACAACGGATTGTTAGTGTAAATCAAGTTAAATCCAAGCCCATGAATATATCATGCGGCGTGCCAAAGGGTAGTATATTATTATTAGGGCTATTGCGCCTCTTTTTCTCCTATTTCTGAAAAGTTGATCAAATATATTTTGGTATGTAAAGAAACCTTGAGTCGTTAGCCCAGCAAACACAAAACGTTTTCGACATCATTCGCCAAAGGTTATAAAAGGTTGTCAGAAAACGTTTAAATGTCGGGTTATATAAAGGGTATATTAAGAGTATAAAACGTTTTCATAACCTTAAAAAACATTTCTTGATAATCTACTGCTCAGCAAACAAAAATGTTTTACAGAAAACGTTTAAATGTCGGGTTATATAAAGGGTATAAAAACGTTTTAATAACATTCCAAAAACATTCTTGAAAACTTGATACAAAACATTCTAAACAGAATGTTATTTTGGAGTTACAAAAATATTTTGCGAAAAATGTTTGCCCAAAATATTTTCAATAACGTTTTAAAAACGTTTTCATGACCTTTATATAACCCGACATTTAAATGTTATTAAAAGGTTTTGAAAAAAAACATTTTAAGAACATTTCTGTGTTTGCTAGGTTCAAACATTTTAACATAATGTTATTTAAGTATTGACACAATATTTGGCAAAAATGTTTGTAAAAATAGTTTACAATAACATTTTTTGAAAACATTTAAAAATATTGTTGTAGTGTGTTTTCATACAAAACGTTTTAAAACGTTATCATAACCTTTATATAACCCGACAATTTAATGTTATTAAAACGTTTTTACTTAAACCAAAAGCCAAAATATAACTTATTTAAAACGTTTTTGTGTTTGCTGGGAGCTTTAATAAAACAAAACAATTATATCAATCGGCTAACAACTTTTGAAGATATGCTCTTTTAAAGAAATGTACCTGTTTTTCACTCTGTCCACGGAGAAGGTTTGGCTACTTCAAAGATTGAAAAGGAGTACACATACCATGCATGAATATCAAACATTCCTCAATGATAACTCTATAAAATAACTTTATTTATGGAATGGGCTTTACCGGTGGGTTTATGGGCAATGGATTTTGTTAATAGTGTCATTAACTTGTGGGTAAAATGGATGCCGAATGGGACTTCTTTTGCTTTACTTGCAATTACTTATTTTTTCTTGGTTATTTATGCCTTTTTGTTTCACTATGTTTCTTACTTTCTTACTTTGTTGTTTCTTGCTTTTTTTTTTATTTACAACATAAGTCATTTCTCTTTTTAGGATAAAATGTAGCCATAAAAGGGTGTTTGGTTTGTCTTTGGTTCTTCTGAAGTGAGTGTACTGTGCTGCTCTGCCCTCTACCTGGTTGCCTCCTTGACGAATACAGGTTTCAGCCCTGGTCCTCATTGCATCAATTGCGTTGCGTACCATCCTTGTGCCCCGGATACTTGCAAATGCATTCAATACTACGTTTGCGAAGATCTTGGATTTTGCCACAAAGGAAAAAAATCAAGTGGTGTGAGATCTGGTGTTCGTGCAGGCCACTCCACAGCATGAGCCATCCCGACCACTCTGTTTGCTATCCGTGGACAGAGTGAAAAACGGGTACTTTTATTCAAAAGGGCATATCTTCAAACGTTGTGAGCCGATTGAAATAATTGTTTTGGTTTATTAAAGCTAACGATTATAAGGTTTCTTTACATACCAAAATATATTTAATCAACTTTTCAGAAATAGGAGAAAAAGAGGGCGCAATGAGGGGCCTCTTTTTTGGGGGGGGGACACCCTGTATAAACTATTCCTTTGAAACCCGCAAAGTGTTATAAATTTTGAGAACACTTCAGACTTAGTTTTTCACGTGGTATTTTAGTATACCATTGGGCATTACAATCATGCAAAAAGTAGAAATTAAGGGCATCACTTTGGAGCAAATCACATAATGGCTTTAAGTAATCAATGGTATTGATATAATCGATTGTCCATTATTAGTATTATGACACAACACACAATTGAAAGACATCACAACAAACTATAACCAATATTATTTTTTGCATATTTAAAAATAATTATCAACAGCTTCATAATATTAAAAATCAAGTTCTGGAGCTACGATTTCGAAATATAAAATCTTATGCAGTTAAGTCAGGACGCGCGATTTTGCTAACTGAAAAAAGTGAAGAAAAGAATGCAAAGAAAATAAAAGAACCGAACAGATGAAAATAACAACAAAGAAAATAAAACAAAAGTTGCCTACTTCTCAAAATGCCGAAAGAACTTACTTATTAGGTACTTTTGAGAGACGAAGATAGGTTTTAAACAATCAAACTTGTGTACCGAAAATATCTCCATCATAAAAGCCCATTTATATTAAGAGAATACAACGTACTTGCATGCCCTTGTGCCAATTTGTTCTACGAAAACTCTTTTTTATTACCAAGATAACACAGTAATACATTAAGAGCATTGTAAGATAAGCACAGGATATTGGCAGGATTGAGCAAGGTCTAGTTACGTTTGAAGATCCCCGCAATAGGGTCGTCATCTCGTATTAGTAGGGTTTTGTAGTGCGCGTAATAGCATTCCAATGTCATGATGCTTTTGAACTTTTCAATACTTGCTTGACTTCAGGTAAATATTTTCAAAGGTAATTGAATTCTTAATAACGTATTTAGTAATCAGGCTACCTTAATGTAAAGGTTTGTATGCTTGCCTCACTTGTGGAACTGTTCACCTATGGGCACACCCACACTCGTTCATTTGTGTCTGACTTCATTTGTAAGATTCGTTAAGTGGTCCAAGATGTGTGGAAAGATATGGAACAACGATATCTCCATTAATTCAAATGTCACGAACATTTATAATATAATTCTAATTGCTTAGTTCATACTTGTTGCTGTCACCAAAATAATGCTATAAATACCTTTGCACATATATGAAGTTACCCTCTTAGTCCGACACGGCAAACACGTCGCTAGTCAGAATTTGAGCCGTAGGAAATGTCGTTTGTCCGAGTTCAATTAGTTCATATATCTGAGCAATGCTTTAGTTCGAATAGCCTTTTGGTCGTCTTATGTGTGATGTGAAATATCACTCAAACCCTACCCCTACCCTTTATCATATAGTCGCCCAGACAGGTATATAATCAATGTTAGCGACTACAATACGATATACGATAGAAATAATTATTCTCTCTCGCGAGTCAACAAACTTCAGAGATGTTGGACTTATGCATATAAAGAAGTGGATCCTTACCATTTCGGTAAAGACAATTTTGGGAAAATATTGATCGATCGTCGAGGTAATAATAGCTACAAACTGCCCGTTGGTTATTAAAAAGGTTGACATATTATAAGAAACGACAAAAATTTGGGCGCTAAAATTTCGAAAGATCTGGTCATTTAATGTACATTTTAAAATCTATAATACGTTAATATGATTTCAACGTCCACGTAATTGGAATTTTTCTTACTCTGTGACATATTAGAAGGTTCCTGATTTGGTCTGTGTATATCTGCGTATTACGATGATTACCAATTTAAATCTCCACCCACACTGCAAAATTGCCAACAACCTGCAAGGAGTTAGAGTTAATCAGGCATTTTCGACGGGTTGGTCAATACAATATGTCCCAGTGCACAAAGAATAGATGATGTGACCTCATTAGATTGAGATCCATGCAAAGCTAACTTAATTTACTCGATATAGATGGCTATCTGCACCAATAAATTAATTATTTGGTGTTAAAATGACATAATGGGGGCATCCTTGTCCGACACAGCCTTGTCTTTATAGGCAGTTATATGTAATAAGGCTGACTACATCAAACACATGTTTCTGCTAAGGTTATCATGCATGGAAAGCTAGGGCATGGAAAGTCTACATGTCTCACACATGTCTTTTAAAAAACGGTAATTAGTTTTATTTTTGTGCTCCCAAACCAAGAATATTTCAAAGAATGTAAACGATTTTGCGAAGACACTTATTCTATCCTTTTGTCCGCCTTTCTGTCTGTCTGTCTGTCTGTTTGTCTGTCATTTTTTGCAATTATATCTGTTTTTGGAGAAACCATGGTTAATATTTTTGAGGTATTTGATGTAAGCTGTGTGTGGGGTGTGATGGGGTGTGTTGGGGTGTGTGATGGTTGGTTTATGTGGTGTATAAATGTGTGTGTGAATTTGGTTAAGGCTGTCCTTCTTCAGGTTAAGGTATTGATACTACTTAAAGTTAAAGAATTAATGCTGATATGTTTCAAGCACCAAATGCAAGAAAACTCATTCTTAAAAGACCTGTCAAGATACATGTATGTGTATGTACAACTATTTCAAACTAAGTTTCGCTTGTCGTGGAACTATTTGGACACCCTAAGTCAATCCAATATCTATCCGCATTTAGAAGGTTATAAATACAAACGAAGTGGAAAAATAAAATTACTCTTGAGAATACAAGAAAAAAAGCAAAGACAGAGAAAAAAAATCTTTGAGAATGACAAGTCACTTTCTTTTTGTTTGACAAAGTTCTAAGATATATATAGAAAAGAGTGACTGATGAAAGACGTGCGTGAAGACGATGACTGCCTGGAAGCACACAGTATGCGAATCAAAGTGTAATATAAAGCTGCAATCGTCAGTAACCTGACATGTGACCTCAAAGCCTGCAGGTTAGTCCTACACACCCGTATAATCCTCGCTAAATCCAATACTATCAGAAATGTTGCTCACGATCCGGAAAAAATCGTTTATCGTTAATATCGATTTTGAGTTATGGCCACAAAAATGCTTGCTATATCTCTGTATTTTTGGCAACACGAATGTAATCATATCTCAAGAACTGTAAGTCTAATTTTGTTGGAATTTTCGGCATGTTATCACGTATTACAATATGCAAGAATTATTTAATGTAAAAATGACAACAAGTGACTTATCTCGCTTGATGGTATCACATACCACTGTTATAAGGAATCATAATTCTGACACTAGCAGATATGAAACTAATATTTACAAGATATATAATGTAAGGGTTTGAAAGAAAAGCTGGTTACTCATTTAATCATTATAATGAATATGGTGTAGCGAGATGTTAGTCAGCTAGTAACTTTTCTTTGTAGCATTTTTTCTTTTTCTTTGTAAACAAGTGCGATATGTATAACATACGACATACACAAATGAAATAATATACAGTATGATCATACCTCCATGGTATGATGTTATATCAAAACTTTGTTTTTTACTTGTCAAGGACCTACTTTATTTTTAGTAAGTAGAATATGCGTAAAGTTCGTTAATAAAACACATGACACGGCAATGAATAACATGCATCATGTGTAACACGTGTATAATAACCGTCTTTTATGAAATATAATACAAATTTGGAATTGTATTTAGCCTAAATAATATAACATTTTTCAAAGTCCCAAAGCAATACCGTAAACGTTCGCCTAATGGCGCTATGGAGTTCATGGAAATGAGAGAGCGCCATCCCTGTAAAATCCGACTATTATCACTGATCATTAAGGGTACGTGTAGTTAAATGGTGAAACCTATCGACACATACAATTATGAACATGATCGAACAAACTTGTTCATGATAATGCGGTAATCATTCACCTGATACGTTGTGGCCCAGTGAGCAGAGCATTAGACTATAGTGCGAGGTTAAAGAGAACTTGTGGAGAAGATTGATGGTTCGAATCTCATGCAGTAATTTCTGACAGATTATGATGTCTGTCAATGTTTTTTTCTGATTTGAGGAAATTTTATTCTCTATTTTCTTGATTTTATCTTTAACATTGTTTATATAATTTTATCTTGTATGTGTCTTTTTTCATGATTCTTTGTTTTTATCGTTTCATTTTAGAGTAACTCAATCCATTCAATCAAATGTTGTAATGAACCTATTTGATTGTATAGGCATTTGTTATGTGTGTGAGACGAACTTATAATTCGCGCGAGTGTCCTTGCCTATGCATCAGTGGTCATAAGAGGTATATCATTTTATTCGAAGGGGGTCCCAAATATACGGGGGTCATAAAGTCTTGGAAAGAATAAGAGGAGGGGGTCATAAAATGTTTTATGACCAAAATGTAGGAGTCACACGATGACCACAGAAAGTGTGTTATTTTATTCAAAAGACTGATTTCAATACAATTTTGGGGTTTGGGATCATAAAATTTTTGTTGCCGAAATAGGGGGTGCGCAATTTTATTGACGCAGACTTTTTGTAAATTTGGGACCCCCCTTCCGAAAAAAAAAATGATAGCCCTCTAAGAGGATTCAAAAGATAACCTCTGCCCCAATAATCCCTAGCTATATTTGTTTGAAACTGTTCCACGGAGGATGTATCATAATAGCAGAGAGTTGATATTCTTGAGAGGGCACTCTATTCACGTGGTTTCTTTTCCAACGCTAAAAGATCACGAATTTTGGTGGTTTGCAAATAAAAAGTGCCCGCACTATCGATTGATTACGTAACTGTTATGAATAATTTATTAGGTTTTTCAATGCAATCGCCTCGACCCATTAATACATATTATCTGTATTATCAAAGTACTTGGAATAGCAATCCGGTGAGTTCACTGAACTACGCCCTAATACTGATGGCGTTTTAATGGCGTTTAATGGCGCTAATCCTCTCCATACACAGATGAACAAATACAATAGATGAAGGTCAACACGTATGACCTCCTATGTGACATGTTATATGTGATGTACAAAAACCTGAATATCATAAAGATCAGTATTCGTTTGTGCATATGAACTGCACATTTACGTTGCTAGATATTACTCATTATATATAATGACAAATATTGGTATTATGACAATACGGTATATACATTGTATATAAAACGACTAATAGATCCTACTATCATGGCGTCAGGTCAATGTTCATCATACCCCGTATGTTTCTTAAAATTCATTCATATTTGAGACAAATTGCTGTGCCAATTTTATTGGTGCACAAGTAGATCCGTGTTTTTTTAATTTTCATTTCCTTTTAATGAAAGAATTAAGGTTTTCCACTGCACGGTGGCCACAAGGGTGATACTAATTTTAATGCTATATTTTCAAAACGAATACGTGCTCCCGGTTGGCTCTATAGCGATTTCACAGAAAAGGTATTTCTAGTGCAATGCAGCGTCGGACTCTAGCTGAGAGCGTAGCCTAAGTCATTCCGGACTCCAAAAGGGCTCTCCATACACAAATGAACAAACACAAAGGAGGGTAGTCTCCTCCGTGACCGGCTTGATTTCGATGGAGCGGAACCAAATTGGCTGCGGAGGAGACGGGTCATTTTTCCATGCAAATTTTTCAGTGTCAGCCGCCTGATAATAGGCTCAGTCGTCAAATGATATAAATAAAATTTGAATGAGTGAACGAACAAAATCATACAACGACCAACTGAATAGAGGCTGTGCATATGACGTATCATCCCGTAAATATGGCGGACTACTCAAATGCATTCAACAAAAGCATGATTGCATCTACCGCGACAGTTCGTCTCACACACACAACAAAATGCACTACGATCAAATAGGTTGATGACAACATTTGATTGAATGGACTGTACTGCGCCATGATTACGGGGAAGAAACCGGTTCAAATCCTTTGTTTGGAGCCAATCGATAAGCGCAAGGCCTCTATAGCTATCATTGAATACTGGCTAGGATTCCACAACACAATGAGAACATGTTATAAGGCGCTTTGGAAGGCACACAATACCCCAATGGCTTTCCATATTAAGGTGGCTTTACACGATGAAATTTCCATTGCAAGGCCCATTACTTAGTGGGTGAGATTATGTGCTCACTGACCATGAAGCTGTGCAATTGATCGAAATACACGAAGCAATATGTGGCCATGCAATTCCATGAGCGTGGTCATAGATTTGGGGATATACTCAAAACATATTTAGTGGTTAAATTTTCATAATCATATCAAAATGGCACCTGTGCTGTCCAGACAGCAAAAGATCGCCGTCCTGTGTATATCTATACAACTTATCCTGAAGAAGAGGCGGAGAAGGAATTTCCGTGCCATAGGTGTTGCTTTGGAATTGGCCATGATGTTTTATTTGACAGCAACAGCATAGGCCTACAATGTAGCCTACAATGTTGGTGAATCAAGTTGGTCCCTACATTTCCCAAATGAATGCAGCGACCAGCTGGTGTTCATTCAGCTGATTGGCTGAAGGAGGTTAGATTGCATGCAACAACCTTGAAAGTAGAGCATGTCTCTACCTTTTTGCCTGTTGCTTGGGGATTAATTTGCCTGATGCTTGGGGGATTAATTCCTTGCAAATCCAAAATACACGGTGCAATCTTTTTCCAAGGTCTGTGCAACAGGCAATTGCATGGAAAATTGCATCGTGTAAACCGGCCTTTATGTACACTCAACAACTATTCAGTATCGAAGCCCGGTGTCGAAATTACGTAATGTTACTATGTCAACGGGATCACGCGCTTAAGTAATGAACCACGATCGAAACAATCAGTACACAAAAAAGGCATACCAAAATAGCGTGATCGTAATGATCGCCATACAAACAGTGCTTGGTTCCGATACCATCACGGAGTTACGTAACTACTTCGTGGTCTGATAGTTATATGATCAATGGTCTGATCTACTTGGGTTCGATCCTTTAAAAAAAAAAAAAAAATAGCTGATCATTTATAATGCATAAATGAATAAAGTAATGTAGTTACATAATTTGAAACATTGAGGCAGTTCTATTTTTCAAAGGTCATTTAACTGTTAAATGTAGTGGAATATATCACGCATTGATAGGTAGCAGGTAGAGCAAATTTTGTCAGCGGTTTTTGTTGCCGTTTGTTCGCAGTGCCTATTTATCTAAAAAAAAAAAATAAGAAAATTAAAATTAAATTAAAAAAATTCACAATATTCGTTCGTAAAATGGGGACAAAATCCAAAAACATTTCTTGACCCTTCTTCACATAAAAGTGGGGGCAGAAATCAAGATTCGAACCAGTACCCTTCGTCATTCAAGGCATACTCTCTACCGACTGAGCTAACGGGTCAGACAATAGAAAGGTGTAATTTTGAACTGAAGAATATTAAAAAATATGAAAAAATTACAATGTTATAAAAAGATTTACCAAAATGAGTTAGGTATAACGTATGAATCGATTTACAAATTAAGTCCAATGGCACTTTGAGAAAGAATACCTGAAGAAATCCCAAAACATTTGCTGCTCTAGCAACTAACCTAGTGACCTAAAGAGGCATTATGTCCAGGTTGCTCAATTTAACATACACGTATCCTTAATGCTGTTGAGATTTTACAAGGATGGCGCTCTCACATTTCTAAGAATCCAAAAGCGCCATTAGGCGAACGTTTACGGTATAATATTATATTCCAGACACAGACATAAATAAATGCATATTATGCACGCACTCACTCACCACCCCACCCAACACACCCCCACATGTCCACCCCGCACACACTCATAACATAATATGCACACTATACACACTCACACACCTTTCCTTTAAGCAACAATCAGTTGATTCTTATTTTCCCCGCACTTCGGTTTTCCAAAATCTCGTATTTATTACTTTCGCTATCCACTATCAAGGCGCAAAATCGCTGATGAAAAATCTAATGAAATATATCTTGTATATAGATTCCATGTTACGCAGTAACATAGGTTTATGAAGGAAAAAATCACGAGTATATTGGCTGTATAGTTTCTGTGACTGTGTGACCCACTTAAAATAAATCCCCTAACCCCCAGCACATCGCCTTTTAATTTCCTCCCTATAGATAAAGTTACACATTCCAAATGGCCTTGTATGAAGCACCTCTATTTAATCAATTGCTTGAAGACGGTAGAATAGTATCATTTTGAAGTAGACTTTGATTGTAAATTGCATGTGTTATTCCTATTTCCCAAGAGTCCATTAACTTTAAAACGACCAGGATATTGTTTCTTTCCAGTTCTCCATTTTCAAAGAAGATTTGGGTATATTTCCAGTGAAACGTGAGTGTATGGTAACTATGGTTTTGCACATTTTTAAACGGGCCAGTCTCTTTCGTAGAAGCTACAGACAGAGACAGTGACAATTAACCTCCCTGCTAAGGGACTTTCAGTGATCCCAGCGAAAGTGTAAACAAATTAAAAATGTTCATAAATTGTCTAAAAATTGGCAAAACAAAAAAGGTTGAAACTTGAAGCCCCATTCACATACGTGTAGCTAATTTCTATACTGTCAGTATGTAAATTAGAGATTCATGTAAATTGACTTATTCTGTTTTAAATACACAGCTTTCGGCTGAACCACTAGCAGACCAATGACAATGGTACAAAATCTGAATTTTGATGATTTTTTTCGATCGTCGGGATGAGCAAATCACTGAATGGGCCTTTAAGCTGCAAAAGAGTTGAAAGCTGGTCCGTGATCTGATATCAGAGACAGGAAAATTATTCCACAACCGGGAAGTAGTATTGTGATGTCTGACACCTTATCATGCTTATGAGCGGCGTCAGTGTCACAACTACAAGGTCATGAGATCTTACGGACCGTCAAAGCCCGAGGACTTTATACAGCTTGCAGCAAGCGGTATAAGCAAGCTGCTTGCTTGTCTGGAATAATATGGCACAGTGGTTCTAGTTCTGGAGAATCCAAGTTTATAGGGTATGCAATGAAAATATTTATGTGTTATATTATATTTGTAGGGGGAAAATTATTTAAACTGAACAGATCTGGATGAGTTTAGTTCTCACATTTTCTGATACTACTGCTTCAGATGTAATTGCAAAGCATAAATCACTAATCTTATTGTTATTATTATTATTATTATTATTATTATTATTATTATTAGTGCTATGTATTGGTATTACTGGTACGTTAACAATAATACCTCACAACCAGTTTACAAAGCATTAAAAAGTGCAAATAATGCAATTATTTAGAAATGAATCTACTGTCCCGATGTAGTCAAGTATTTATCATTGGGTATGAATTATTAAAGAGGTTTGCATTAACGGTTGTTTGATGAGATCATTTATCATTTGTTATAACAAAACATATAATGTTCAATTCTAGACCTGGACAATACCAACAGCTATCACACTAATATACACATATAAGATATTTGTTTCTATATCAATTAATTATTCACCTTTTTCTGCTTCTACAAATTGAGGGCGCTATTTACATATTATTTTAATTCAAATTAGCCAATTAATATGAGTTATTCCTTACATTTCATGATAATTTTTTTTAAATATTTCCTTGCCATTTGTTGGTCTTTTTTCTGATTGTCTAATACAATTATACAAGCGTCTACCCCTTGTAAAGATGCAAACAAGATTTTAGATAAATAGCGCCATCATTGTTCACCTTTTCTTTAAAATGACCCAGTTTTACATGCCATCAAACAACCGTGCATTATGACATTAACCATACATGACACATGTTTGCAAACAAATTGGTAAACATCCTATACATCCAAATACAAGCCTTTCATTGATATTATTTTAATATCTGGGTACCTTCACAATCATTCAGCTTATTCCATTTCTGTCTGAAGAGACCAGTCAAACAATTAAACTTGATTAAGAAGAGTATGTATGAATCTCATTGACCACAACTTGTTCATAAACATCAACACTTTCCTGTAATTGGACTTAAAGCCATTTATAACATTTGCTGAGGAAGACGCCCTCACTGATTTTCTAAAATTCCCTTTTTTACACGATTAAATTGTACTTTATTAAACCAATATACCCTGCAAAAAGCAAGACTCTAGGTGCTGTAGTTTTGTCAAAATCCGAGATTTTGAATAAAACGCTTTATTATTACGATGGAATTATTAGTCGAACGCATACACGATGTCCATAACACACAGTACGTACACGGCGTGCGGGACGGTGATATACACAACAAAGGGTC
Source organism: Amphiura filiformis (assembly GCF_039555335.1). Classification (NCBI taxonomy): domain Eukaryota; kingdom Metazoa; phylum Echinodermata; class Ophiuroidea; order Amphilepidida; family Amphiuridae; genus Amphiura; species Amphiura filiformis. The sequence continues at coordinate 6,031,103 of NC_092632.1, read as the reverse complement.
GTACCACAACATGACCGAAGGAGTGGTACGTATTGGCGACATGTGCGCTGGTAGTAAATTCCAATTTTCTTTGCTTTGCCGTAGTTGTTCGGCTCAAAAATAAAAGGGATATATCTGACAGTAAAAGCTAACATTTTATGGCAAAGAAATGCTAATCCATTTTGTTTGAAAATGTTATAATATGGCTTTAAGGATTTAACTCCAATAGTGTCAGTGTCATAATACATCAAATCTCTATACATTGTATATACATTGTGTTGCGTCATGGGTGAGGAATACCGTCTTTTGGTTCCCGTTTTATTCTCATTAGTAAGCATGGTTAGTCCTTACCCATTTTATGCGATCTCCAGTAATGTATGTATAACTAATGCTAAGTAGCAAGTAGAGATTTCCTTTTCAGCAAATGAACATTTTTACCAGGAGTTTAATCTATTGTCTTAACGCGTAAATAATTGGTAGTTTGCTGTAACAACCCAGGGCAAACAAAACATACTCACTCTGATTCACATTTGCCTATCCCAGGAACCAATATGACAATACTGAATGTTTGTACTTATATTGATGTATTTTACATAATAATGTAGTTTCAAATATATCGTCATGAAATGTTAACCTACCATTTTTGCAATTTAAAACAGGTACCTGTAGTAAGGCAGACCAAATTTACTTCAAGAACGAAGCATGGGTCTTTATTAAGATGTCAGTGTGTGTGCTCTTGTACGTTGTATGTCAATTTCTAATAGGTAACGACACTAATCAATGTACGAGACATTCCAGACAATTCAACGTTACTTCGTGTTATTCTTGTCTCTTATCATTCGTTCTCTTCAACTTAAGCTTAAGTCGGTCAGGTCAGATCCTGTTTTATCATCGGTGTTATTTTGTTTACGAGTTACATGGGAACACATGAAAACATTAATGCTGTACTGAATTGTAACATAGGTAATGTTAAACGGAACTAACTTTTTTTGAAGGCAGGAGCCGACTAGAAGATTATATTTGAGGGTGTTTTTATGTTTCAAGGGCGTTACGATGTAAACGTGATTTGTGGGTAAGCTACATGCGTCTGTCGGTACTTCGTAGCTCATAGATATCGCAGCATTTTCCACGCATCTTAAACCTCATGTTTGACAAAATTTGCTTAAGCATTTTCAGTATCCCAAGCTTTTGTCCATCATTGGCTCTTTCGTCATTTACCATGCCAAAGACGAAAGGTCTTAGGTCCAGTCTTTTAATAATTTCTCGAGTGCTTTATATACAGTAATTGTCCGCACTGCATGACCATTTGTACAATAGAGTCCTGGGCTTATTACATTATTATATTCCTTTATTGTATTCCTTTATTGTTGGATTTTTAAACATATATTTCGATAATAAAGTGACATGATCTCATCTTTAAATCAGACGCAAGACTTGCAGATTTCAGACTCCCCCCCCCCCCCCATCATATAAGTGTGTTCATAATGTCATTCAAATTGTTAATAAATTACTAAGTGAAGGATAAGTCATTCAAATTATCATTTGGTATTTTTGAAATGAAACATTTAGCAAAAAACGAAGAAAACAGCAGCATTAACGAAGTTGAAGTCCCATTCAAATACATGAAGCTAATTTATATACTGTCAGTATGTAAAGATTTATATAAATGCCTTATTTTGTCTTAATTATGCGGCTTTCGGCTGAACCACTAGCAGGTTATGTTAACATATCTAAGACAATGACAAAGGTGCCGAAATCGGAATTTTGATGATTTTAACGATCGTCCGGATGAGCAAATCACAGAATGGGCCTTTAAGGAGTGCCTTCTGGAAACCGCATAAGATGTGAATGCAATAGAATTACTCACGATAAAATAAACGACGTAAGAGATGACATCATGGCATAACAATACAAGTGATTGCGTATAAAACAGAATGCAAATAAGAAAAATGGGAACATCGTGTTTGGTTATGTTTTAATATATGTTATAGGACTTTGTGCAACGAACTCGCTTGATCTCTTAGCACAGCATGTAAACAAAGCGAGCGAGACTACTTAGTTGAAATCTCAAATATAGTTTTAATCACTATACTACTAGCTAATAGGTATATTAGATATTACAGACATCTAATGCTATGCCTTAAGAGGGTCTTATGACATTTATGAAATATAAATGTCATACCGGAGACTTTCCCCTCCTTGATATTCACGAAATAAATATCATTCATAGGTATTAAAATCAAATACACAAACCCACGTTCATATACTATCTCATGGCTTAGTACCTGTAAAAAACCATATTATACACACATTTCCAAGTAGTCCAATCATAAAAAGTATTAAATTTACTGATTCTAAATAGTTATAAATCACAATAATCGAACCCTGAAGCGGTTATTTTATATTGAAATAATAGTTGTATTGCGACTTTTCAAAGAATACATCCCACTCCCGTTAATACTGCCCACATCGGATTTCTTATGAATGTGACCTTTTATTATATTATGTATGATTCGTCCATTTGATCCGGCCTTATTAATCACTGCATCAATACTAGGCATGTTTGTACTCATTTTAATACATTGGCTCGGTTCAAATCTTTTGTATTGTTGTATTGCATAACAACATTTTCTATAACTCAATAAGTTGGATACGTGAAATCTCTTGCTCGAAAAGAGTGTAATATATTACGCCCAGGCTTTAACTTTTGTAGCACCTTTTGTCGAATGGTAAATTTTGATTGACAGCTTTATTGTGGATTCAGATTTTCTTGATAACACTTTTGTGAAAAATAGAATATATAAGACAACTTACCACAGATTCGAACCGAGCCATTGTTAATGTTAGTCGTATATAGTCGTCACCTCACAGCGCCAAGAGGTAGGATGTTTGAACCTATTTTTTTGTGTTTGGGAAAATGCATATTGTTAAATATGAGTATCAAAATGGAATGCGCAAGGTCAAATTGATTAGTTGCTTTTCTGCAAGTCATTAGGATCGTGAGAAAAGTTTTACAGTTTCCTTACTTCAATCGATACCTGAAAAGAATTTGTAGAGACTTTCCTTCATAAGATAACATAAACATAACAGAAAACCTGTGGTGTGCTGTTCCTTATGACAAGCTCATAGCGCTTACAAAGTAAAAATAAAAACATCTTAAGGTACACAAAGCAAAAGCCTTAAATAAATAATGTTACAGAGTACAAACCTTAAATTTACATAATACAATTAAGACATAAAATATACAGGTCAACAAAGGAAATCAACGGCAACACATCATGGAAAAAGATATGTCTTAATCGACTTTTTAAAACTCGCGATGGAAGAGGATTGTCTTATTGTGATGGGACGTTTATTCCATTCCCGTGAAGCACATAAAGTAAATGTCCTGTCACCTGCTTTAAGGTGAGCCTTAGGGTAATCCAAACGAAGAAAATCATTGACGGATCTGAGATTACGGGTTGGATGATATGGAGACAAGTATTGAGATAATCTGGTGCTAAGTGGTTTAGAGTCTTGTAGACGTAGAGGAGCTGTTTGTAAATAATACGCTGTTGGACAGGAAGCCAATGAAGAGCAGACAACAATGGTTGGAATCGTGCTTGTGATGTACATTAAAAACAAGTAGAGCTGCTCAGTTTTTGAATTATTACAGAAGGTTCATCAGATCAAATTGAGATATAGACGTGTACCATCTTTACTATTAATATTTCTTCATGAGGAAGCTTCAAATTATCTGATAAAACTAAGACATTGTGGAGAGAGTACAATGAAATATAATGGCAAAGAAAAGATTATATCATAGTTTTGTTCAACAAATCACTGAATCATATTGTTCACAACATTATCTACTAAATCATAATTTCAAGTTTCAATCTTTACCGCACGTGAGCTCAAAAGTATAAAGTATTTTTTCGAATATTATTAGAATATTTGCTCTTTTGAACGCATCTTAAGAGATTTCGTGATTTAATGGATTAAAAATAAACAGCGCAAGAACTGCCAGATATCTCTTTACAGTTCAACGACACAGCATAAATGCTCAAGCGAAGCTGGAAATTAAATTGTAAACCAAATACCGTATAAGAGCAGTTTAACTACACAAAAATATTATATAAAAAGATATAACATACAAAATATGAATATTATATTACTACAAATTGTATTCTTTGATAGAATTTTAAACGTTTTTCATTGTCAATATGACTTAAAATGTAATATTACCTTTTACAATACTTTTTTCAATAACATTATATGAATATATATACGTACTACGAGAGACGAACTTAGTGGGAGTCAATTGAATAGAAAATGCTATGGTTTTATTTGTGGTCTGCGTTGGTGTAGGAGTGTCTGCGGAGTGAGGTGTGTATTTGTTTCTGTGAGCTAAAATACCATCACTGCCATTATATTGCCTTTACCAATTATTCCACAATATTTAGAGCGACTACAGTGTACATCATTTATTCAGGTTTTTTTTAATTTCACAATACTGTAATACTGGGTTTTAATATATACACCCGAGTATTTACTGATTGGCAGAGTAGTTACTTAATAAATCAAACATATCATTTCATTAGCGGAAGTTACAAAACCGTATTGTAAAAAAGTTATTTCGTTCTCGCTTGTTAAACAAAAAAGTTATAATTCCCGTAATTACATTTTCACGTCCGATTTAGAAGTTCACGCGTGGAAAAAATATTCGTCAGAAGTAAACAGACCTTGCCTAATAATGGTAATAATTTAGCATAGTATGGCAATATAACATTACACTCGTGGAGGAAATCTGTGAATGGATATTTAGAGTGATAGTACATGTCATATAAGCCACTCCATTTTCATAAATTTGTATAATGATAAGATATTGTATAGTATAGTACTTGTATAAAATATTAACAAAAAAGACTAAAATAGTTCACCCACACGTACTACTACGAGAGAAATGTGAAGTTCTCCAGCCCGCTTCAGCCACGATTTTGTAAAATATTTGCAGTTCCAACCAGCGATTTTGTGAAAAAAATGAAAGAAAAGGAAAGCAAGGAAAAGTAAAAATTCAAAGAACAAAACATATAAGAACAAGTAAAATAAAATAAAATAAAATAAAAGAAGACCACTTTAAGCTCAAAATGTCAACAGAAATTTGTAGTTTTATCAGGTGCATTAAAATTGGGAGCGGCGGAAGATACCAAATTGATTTTAAACTTCGTTGTACTTGTGTACCAAAATATTTCCATTATAAAAGCTCCTTATAAAGCCCCCTCTCTCTGCATCTCTCTCTATCTATCTATCTCTCCCCACCTCGCAACAGGCAAGGAAATCTAAGCTTCAGAGATTTAGGAATTATGAAAATAAAGAGGTGGATCCATGCCATTTCGGTAAGAAATAGAATCTGTGTGAATTTTTAAAAAAACCAATATTGTATGCTTGCGAATTATTGCTAGAATCTGATTTCCACTGTTCTCAGCAGTATCATGACTATGTTTTGCAAAATTCTCCAACGTTTGAAATGGTCATTAAAATGTACATTTTAAAATGTATAATACGTTAATATGTTTTCAACTTAAAATAAAACAAACGAAGACGGGAAACAGTTGTACAGCAAATTTTCGGTACTGGGCGTACCTTCTTCAGGCTTTATTACATATGAAATGATACAAGAAAACAATCTAAAAACAAGCAAGAAAATTAATGCGTAACGCGTAAAAAAACAAGCATAAAAAGATCGCGACTTAAAAACAACGCAGTGTGAAGGCGCATCTATAAAACGCGCGCGTGAAAAAGAGGGGGGGGGGACCTATTCAATAAGATTAAGGCCTTCGGGTTGAAGGGAATGAAGTTTGTTGATCCAGAATTTCTCGCGCTGCTGACGTCTAAATTTGGATTGGCGACCAAGTGATTCAATGACCGTGACTTTGACATCATCGATGCTATGATCTGGAAGGGAAAAGTGCACGGCAACTGGCTTGTCTGCGTGTTTGGCGTGGTGCTTGATGGTACATCTGTGGTTACGCATTCTTTCTCTTATATTATTACCAGTTTCACCCACATACTGAATGTTGCATTTGGCGCATTCAATGAGATAAACAACATTATTGGTACTGCAAGTGACTTCTTGTCTTACGGTGTAGCATTTGCTCCGATTTTTGTTACTGAAAGTGCTGGTGACTTGCATAAGGGACCGTTCATTATTTCCACCGGAGGGGGGCCGGGAGAATACATGGGGGTCAGATGGTTTTGTCAGGCAAAAAGGGGGTCAGATGGTTTTTAGTTATTGAAAGGGGGGGTCAGATGGTTTTGCATCTCAAAAATCCTGGAGCTTCCGGGGGCTTCGATCCAAAAACCCAAGGAAGATACCAATTTAAAAGTTGCAGTTTGCTGCATTAAATGCCCTATTGATTTGTACACAAAACTTTCGTGAACAAGAGAACTAGCGCTGCGCTTCCATTGATTAGCACGTTAAAACTAGCGTTGTGCTTTCATTGATTAGAACACAAAAGTGCAACTTTTGATTTCGTTTCTTCATTAGATTTTAGATCACCGTTTCTTTAATTCTCAACCAATTTCAACAAATAAGGTCTGAAATCAGAGCTAAAGAGTAATTTAATTTTGACATATTTGTCTTTATTTAGGATATACAGGGGTGAACATAACTGGTACCTTAATTCTTTGGCTTACTGTATTTTGACATTTTTAGATCATCATTTCACATTTTACAAGGAAAGTTTGAGTCTGTTTGTGAGCTTTTGTGTCCGAGTCCGGCAAAAAGTGGACTTGAGTCCGATCGATACATCACCATAGGCGTAGATCCCCCCAATATTTTGCTCCCCCAATGTTGACCCTTGAATATAGGTTTCTGACCACATATTTGCCCATTTTAGCCCCAAAAGTGCAAATTTCTTTGCGCTTCGCGCGCATTTATTCCACTTTTGCACCATATTTTCATTAGTTTAACTTCAAAATATCACAATTTTTCGCACGCTTCGCGCGCATTTGTACCATAAACTTACTTTGCCGCCAAAAGGTGCTGGATTCACTATACTTCAAGAATTGTTTTCCAACCCCATCCCCTCCAATGTCAAAAAGAAATCTATGCCACTGTACATCACTGATTTATGGTAGTAAGATGTCACAAACTACTTTTTATTCCTTTTAATATACTGATGAAGAAGATTTTGCAACTCATTCATTTTACACCAAAGGGAGCTATGTACTGCACCCAGTATCAACATGTATAAGTTGATGCATACTTACAATTTAAGAGATTGAAAATTAATAAATCAGCTTGATAGTTTATTAAACTCATTTGATTTTTATGTTCTGTATGATTGAATTAAATTACAACTTAAAAATGAAATAAATTCGTTTCACAGCCATTTTAGCCTAATTACATAAAACTAATGAATTATAATAATTTTGACCCCAAGTTTCCAAACCTGCCACTTGAAAGATTGTTCTTGGTGCAAAAAAAATGCAGTCCTATGGATAATATCACTGTGGTTTGTTCAGGGACCTGTGGTATTGACGTACATACTAGCTGGAGCACAGGGTGGCAGTTTGAACCAAAAACTGTGTACATGCATGTGAAATAAATAATATTTTAGAAAAATAAATAAAACAAGTTAAAATACCCTGTGGGGTTCTACCTAGTAGAAGGTATATAAAAAAAATATATATGAGGATGTGCCACGATTTTGGGGTCCTTTTCAGCGATTTTGGTATATTGATGGTTGGCTATTCAGTAAAGACCAATATTTGGAGAAAAGTGCCCAATTACTGCAATTAGGTTAAATTTAGGTGCTTTTTGTGAAAAATTGGTATACTGATAGCCGGGTGGCAAAAACAGTAAAGGCAATTTGTCAGCCTGATATGTAGCAGTGACGTGATGCGTTGAGGCAGCTGATCCATGCGCGCATCTATTGCGCGTCATTGCGCGTGTGCATACGTCAGGTGGGGGGGTCATATGATTTTCATGTAGCTCGGAGGGGGGGTCATATGGTTTTATTATCTGAGAAGGGGGGTCATATAGTTTTCGGCAGTGACTTTCTGTCTGCTCCCGGCCCCCCCTCCGGTAGAAATAATGAACGGTCCCTAAAGGCGCAGTTTTTGCATCGAGGTTTCTGACAAGGTTTGCAGCCATTATCAGTCTTGGGATCTATATTGGAATTTTTGTGAACTTTGGCCTTAAGAAGATGTTTTCTCAGGTTGGGTGGTCTCTTGTATGAAATGAGGGGAACTTCGGGAAGGGCTTTGTGTAAGCGAGGGTTAGTCTCGATCACTGTAAAATTGCCAACAACCTGAGTTACAGTTAATCAGGCACTTTCAACGGGCTGGTCAATACCATATGTCCCAGTGCACAACGAATAGATAATATGACCTCATTAGATTGAGATCCATGCAAAGCTAACTTAATTTACTCAATATAGATGGCTATCTATCTATAAATTACTTTATTTTGTGTTAAAATGACATAATGTGGGTACCTTGTCTGACACAGACTTGTCTATATAGGTAATAATCTGACAATGTCATCAAAAACACGCTTCACTGTTTCACTGCATCAATTTGTCTCACAAAATTGTATTTTAAGAGTATATGTGTGTTCCAAATCCAAGAATATTTCAACAAGTGTGAAATATTTGCAAAAACACTGTTTAAAACTTTAATTTTCTTTATCCGTTCGACTGTCTGTCTGTCATTTATTTACAATTATATCTAATTTTGATTCTTAGTATGCAAGCGGTGTGTGGGTTGTGTTTGGGACTGTGTTGGCCGTACCCGATCACCTATGAACATGATAGGAGTGTAGGGGTGTGTTTGGGAATGTGCCTGGCTGGTTCATGTGGTGTTAATAGGGATGTAGAGGCAGATGTATAAATGCTGATTATGTTTCAAGCACCAACGGCAAGAACTCAGCTTATATAATAGAGAGGTTGCGATTTACAAACGTAGATATTTAAAATCACTCTCCTGTGACGGGATTTTGAATAAATTGCACGGGCGTTCGATTACGTTTGGATATCTCAATTTCTCTAATAACTCTAAGCTAAGTTTCTTTAAGCTATTTGGAACCCCTAATTGAAGCCAGTGTATATGCGCTTATAGAAGGTTGCATCTACTTTTATCAATACAAATGAAGTGAAAAACCCGAAATGGCTCTAAGAATATAAAAATAGTAACGACAAAGAACAAATATATTTGAGACTGACAAGTCAGGTTCTTACCATTTTATGGAGTGGTAAGATACATATAAAAGGCTTCAGAGTGACTGATGAAAGACGTGCATGAAGACGACGACTACCTGGAAGCCCACAATATGAGAATCAAAGTGTAATTTAAAGCTGCAATTGTCAGCAACCTGACATGTGACATCTGCAGTGACATCAAAGCCTGCAGGTTAGTCCTACATGTACATAACCGTATAATCCTCGCTAAAATGTTGCTTAAGATCTAGAAAGGTCGTTTATCGTTTATATCGTTCTTTTCATTATTATTTTTAAAAACATGAATGTAAACATTATGTTAGGAATTCTAATTCTTTGATGGCATTTTCAGCATATTGTCGCGTATTAGAATAGGCAAGAATATTAAATGTAAAATGACATTGACCTTTGGCGACAAATGGCTTATTTCGCTTGATGGTATCATATGTGGGATCATAATTCTGACACCAGCAGGTATGCAACTAATATTTTCACAGCCATAATATATATCATGTAAGGTGTCATATTATGTGAGTTTGAAATATGAGATGATTACCACGAGCATTATAAAGAATATGGTGTGGCGAGATGTTAGTGAGCTAGTCACTTTCTTTGTAGCATTTTAAACAAGTGTAATGTGTTAAGAGTTAAAAGTCATCTAAATGTCACAAACATTGCCGGACCAGTGCATGAGGGGCACAAAAGATAGAGAAGTGTAATTTATGCATCAAGAGTGTATTGTAAATTTATTTGAAGTGGTAGAATTGGCTTCTCAATTTTATAGTTTCACTTTCAAAATTGAATAGGAAAAAGGGTAACAAAATTATACTTTAATGATGATTTCAGGTGTAGGGCTTTTTAAACGCCAACATTTCAACAACTAAATTTGTTATGCCTTTGGTATTACTTAATATGGCTATTAATCAACTAAATTTTTAATGAGCAGTTATAGCAAAATTGGATATTTGCTTTTCGTTTTGATTTCAGGGGGTCACTATGGGTCATAAGAAAAGCAACGGCGTGTTCAAATTTTGTTACTAAGTACTGCTGATTAAAGATTTAGCTGGTAAGTGACCTTATGCAAAAAAGTCATGGCTGATTTAGCCGTTAAAATATTGACTTTTAAAAAGGCTACTTGACTCCTAACCTGTATTACTACGTTATTTTACGATTTTGTTACGACTTTTTCTATGCAATTTTGAAAGTCAAACTATAAAAAGTATACTTCTCTATCTTTGGGGACCGTTCACAAACACTTGTGGGGGCCTGATGCAAAAAAATTCATCACGAAAATTTTTCGGTCCCTTAGTGCACCTCATATACCGGGTCGTCAAAGGTTGTAAAATGTACACCCTTTGTGGCCAGATTAAATAGGGGTCTGGCATTACGTAAGGGGCTACAAATGTTTGGTTTGTCATGTTTGTTAACTGAATTATAGACATTGGCAGATAATTAATACATGTTAAGCATTAAAAGGTCCTTAAATTGTATGGAAATATACATTGGTCCGTGAAAATGGGAACATATACTGCTAAGGAAAATCTAATCATAGATTCCGTGTCACACAGTAACAGTAACTTCAGTGATTTATGAAGGACAAATTACAAGTCTATTGGCTGTATAGTTTCTGTGACTGTGTGACCCACTTTACAGGAATCCCCTAACCCCCAGCACATCGCCTTTTAATTTTCTCCCTATAGATAAAGTTACACATTCCAAATGGTCTTGTATGGCGCACCTCTATTTAATCAATTGCTTGAAGACGGTAGAATAGTATCATTTTGAAATAGACTTTGATTCTAAATTGCACGTGTTATTCCTATTTCCCAAGAGTCCATTAAGTTATTGTTTCTTAAAGCCTTAATGTACGATCTTTTTAAATTGTTAGATTTTACTTTTTTTCTTCCAAAATGATAATATGCAATCATTATGTAAGTTCCCAATACATTTGGACGCGAAAAACATTGGGAATTTGCAAAGAAACAACATCATAAACTTCACCTCTATCACTCGAAATATCTTGCACAATTTGGATTAGGACGGCGAGTGCGGCCTCAGAGTTAGTCTCATACGCAGCCAGTTTGGTTACGCTCCCTCCACATGTGGAGGGTGCGTATCCAAACTGGTTTCATAGGAGACTACGATATATTCTGAAAAAAGATCGTACATTAAGGCTTTAACTTTCTCAATTCGCTATTTTCAAAGGAGATTTGGGTATATTTCGATGGGAACGTGAGTGAATGATTAGCAGATCTTAAAAACCAATGAAAACGGACCGGTCTCTTCTTAGATATCGTACTCTATCCGATGTAAATATCGTTGTTTTAATATTTTTCCCACGAAGTCATATCTGGCGATCAATATCATCATAAATATTATGTTTTCAACACCTTCTTCTTTATCTTTACTGAAACCCATCAATAACGGAATGAACATAGTATTTTATTTCAAAACTCAGGTATATGGTACACAATATTGAATAGTTAAGGGGAGCGGTAAGGTTTGCCATCATTTTTCAAAATATCTGTACCGTTTTGTTTTTGAAGCCGACGAAAAGTGTGTTTTAATAGCAAGGCATATCGAGACATCAAAGGTCTTTGTAGGTATTGACACCGTGAAACCAGTATCTTGCGTGTCTTGTAGAGATAACGACAGGTTAACGTCAAGATAGCAATTAACCTTAAGCTGTGGGTTATGCTGGTCTGTGATCTGATAGCAGAGACAGGAAAAACTTTACACAAGCGGGATGTTTTGATAAACAGGTATTTTGCTGCCTAGCAACTTTTGAGCGAGGTGTCTTAACTACAACTTACAAGGTCATAAGATCTTCCGGACCCTCGAAGCCTGGGGTCTAGCACTTGCGTGTCTGGTATACGTTGGCACACGAGTTCTATTCTGGAGCCTCCTTATCATTGAGGACGTGTGATGACAAGGTTCAAACGATATTGTTTTTGCAGGATGGAATATTATTTTAAACTGTTCTGATGCAAATGTTATGTGTCAGACAGTCAAATGACTCATTTCGAGTTCTCACATTATTCTGACACCACAGTTTTAGATGTAATTGCACTTTATAAAATACTGTCTGACGTATACGTCGCGCATATCCCTGGTATATTGGGACATGTGTAAGACTAGTGTAGAAAGTGCAAATACTGATATTCATTGTTCCTGGATCATGTTATCAATTTTCCTGTCATAACAAGCAACAAATATGCTTTTCGATTACCCTTTTTGCATAGTGGTGAGGAAAGGTAGAGTAAACATTATGGTTAGGGTGTAAGAATAATACTTTATTTAATCTACAAATTCTCATGTTAACCGTGATTTTACCTTGCATGATGTCATGATACCTAACTAGTCGATTACTTATGCACTCTTTATGTTTACTTTCATATCAATTTATAGTCCTTGACATTTCCTAGTTTCAAGTTATGAGTGTTCGTTTCTCTTTTGTTCAGAAACCAAAAATCAGGGAATTAAAAAGGGGGGGGGCAGAACTTGTCTGCAATCATAACATCCAAAGCTGATTGGTTTTTACCAATGAGATAGAACTGTTCTTGATGAGTTGGGAAAAACCTCGCTATCTCATTGGTCAATTAACAACCACTTTTCGCTCAGTGATAGAGTAGTAAATTCAACTTAAGTGTAGAAAGGACACCGACTAGTGCATAGTACCACAAATATATAATAGAATATTGTCATGATTGTGCTAAGCATATTATTAAAAACTTCTTTTGTATACTTTGATCAGTTAACTTCAAACCAAGAGATTCTGCGGTCACACGATTATGTAACAAACTGAAATGAGACAAAGATATCGGTAATAACGTCAGTCAAGAGGCAGGATAATAGGAAACCACGTGACCAAAACCATAAACAATCCTAAAACTCATAACTTGAAACGACTCATTGTCATACCATTTTTGTTAACATCAAGGAAATAGCCCAATAGTCTAAAAAGGGTTAAAGTTTGGGTTCCGAGTATTGTATGTTAGTATTAGTGTTGAGATTAGGACTAGGGTTAATGTGTTATGGACATGGTTAGGCTAGGGTGAATTGGCATGCTGAACTGGATAATGAAGATGTAAATGATAGTTACAATAAGTTTATACATATTTTCAATAATGTATATGATGAATGTGTGCCTTTGACAAAATGCAAGAGTAATAATAAAAAGAACCAAAATTTCCTTGGATAAGTAGAGGTCTTCTCAAAAGTATAAAAACTAAGAATAAGATGTATAAGAGGTATATACAAAAGCCATGTGATGAAACGCTTGAGTCATTCAAAACATATAGAAACAAGTTAAACACGTTAATACGAAAATCAAAAAGAGAGTATTATAAAAAGAAATTTGAATCTGTTAAACACAATCTACAAAAAACTTGGAAAACAATAAATAGTATTATTGGACGTAACAACAAAAGAAATATGCAAGCTAAATTCAAAAATGATGAAGGCGAAACGGTGTCAGATCCCCAGAAAATTTCAAATGAATTTAATGAATATTTTGTTAACATCGGACCTAAATTAGCTTCCAAGATTACAACAAATGGCAAGAAGTACTATGATTATTTAAAGAGCCCATTAAGCAGTAGCATGTACATGAAACCAATTGTTAATGAAGACGTTATAAAAATAATACATAAATTTAATCAAAACAAGAGTGCTGGTCACGATACTATTGGTAATTACGTGGTAAAAAGGATTGCAAAGGAAATATCGATTCCGTTAACTATCATATTCAACCTGTCTATTACTGCTGGTGTAGTACCAAATGAGTTAAAGATCGCAAAGGTAATTCCCATTTATAAGAAAGAAAATCCAGACGTTTTCTCCAACTATCGTCCAGTTTCTGTGCTGCCATGCTTTTCAAAAATACTTGAAAGGCTTGTATTCAACAGATGCATACATTACATTGATAAATATGAAATTCTAAATGATAAGCAATTTGGCTTTAGATCTAAACATTCTACCTATATGGCTATCTTGGAATTTATTGACAAAATTAGTAATGCTGTCGAAAACAATGAGACAACTGTTGGGATTTTCTTAGATTTGTCAAAAGCCTTTGACACTATCGACCATAGTATTTTATTACATAAACTGGAACATTATGGTTTTAGAGGAAACGTTTTAAAATGGTTTAAAGATTACTTACATAATAGAAAACAGTATGTGTATTATAATTCTTGTAAATCTGAATATAAAGATATAATATGTGGAGTACCTCAAGGCTCCATCCTAGGCCCATTATTGTTCATTTTGTATGTTAATGATATCATAAATACTTCCACCATTCTAAAATTTGTCTTGTTTGCCGATGATACTACTATAACTTATTCACATAAGGACATTGTGTCCAAATACGATCTTATCAACAATGAATTAAAAGAAGTTAATAATTGGTTTAAGGCTAATAAGCTATCAGTGAATGCAAGCAAGACTAATTATATGGTGCTTGGTACAAATCACAAAACATCACGCGTATTGTACAATGTTACTAATAATATTATATTAGATAATGTAATCCTGGAAAGGTTGAATAAGACCAAATTTCTTGGAGTGACAATTGATGAGAATCTAACTTGAAATTTCATATTACCAACATCTCAAAGAATATATCTAGAGGTGTTGGTGTAATAAACCAACTGAAACATTTTGTTCCCGAGCGAATAATGTATTCACTATATTGTACTTTAATACTTCCTTACATAAACTACGGTATCTTAGCATGGGGAAATACTTGTCAAAAATATTTGGAAAAGATTTTCAAACTTAAAAAAAAAAAGCCCTTAGAATGATATCGAATAGTCACTTTTTAAGTCACTCAGCCCCTATTTTCAAGAATTACAATTTGCTTAATGTTTATGATAGTTATGATCTCGAACTAAGCACTTTCATGTACAAGTATAATACCAATCTGTTACCAAAGGCCTTCAATAGTTATTTCGTTGAGCAGAGGAATCACCTCAGGTATCACACAAGAAACGCTGAAGATTACAAGATCTGTCTTACAAAAACAGAGTTTGCTAACAAAACAATAAGAACCGCCGGGCCAAGAAAATGGCATTCGATCGACAGATGCGCCAAAACGGCTACATCAGTAAAACTCTTTAGATCCCAAATTAAAACAAACCTTATGGAAATGTACACTTAATACCTCTTAGTTTTGATTTACTTATTTTTATTTTTCTCCCTTTAAAACAAAAAATCGATTAAAATTAACTGATCTCTTAGCATTTATACTATATTCACAAAATGTCAGCTTTCTTTTGCGATATACGTGAGCATATGTTATGAAATCCTAATTTGTCTTAAACTTATATTCTGCATGTTCTTTATTCATCATTTTTTTCCTGCTTAGTTCGTTCTACATGAATGTATGGAAGAGGGTGGGGGGTGTTTATATGTATGTAGTTGTATTTTATTAGACAAATTAAGAAACTTAGGCTAAGGTTAAGGGGGTGCTTGTTCAGGCCTTTTTGGCCTTCTGAGCATCTCCTCATTCAAATGTGTTGTTTTGCTGTTATTGTATTGTTGTATTTTGAATGAAATAAAGATTGATTGATTGATTGATTGAGGGTTAGGGTCAGAGTGATAACTAGAGTAAGGGTTGTTTGGATTTAGGGTTAGGTTTAGGTCAGGATAATGACTAACCTAACCCCTTAGGTTAGGGTTTGGGTGAAATTTAAAGTTATGATAATGATTACGGTTTATAAATAAGCTATTGGATTTTGGGACTTTCAACCCCCTGGATTATCGACCTGTAACCAAAATTGTTATAGATATCCCCAGATACCATCTGACGTATTTTGGTAATCACTGATGGTCAACAATTGACGTCTTCAGTTGGTGATCTTGGTGTCACTTCTCACCGGAGGTCGCGTGATGAACAAACAGTTTAGATTGCTGGTTGGCCAAGATTGGATCCCAATCATGCTGCAAATCCCTTGTCTCCGTCTAATGGCTGGTGATTTTGTAATGGAATATCAGAGCAAATAATTATATTAAACAAAAACAATTGGTTTCAAATGTGTTTTTGTAACTTTTTAAAAAGACAACTTAGAAATAGGCAACTCGTCGAGTTGCCTCACATTGGATTCAAACCAACAACTCTTATTGACATTCCTTTCTCCTCCTCCATTTCACTTGGTTATTTTATTTGTATAACGAATTTTTCTTGTTTTGGAAATAAAGAAACACAAAGAAAATTAGTATTCTTATCTACTTGTTTACAGGACTAAGCAAGGCCATGGTGGGATAACCTTGCTTTGTAGCAATTCTAATCATACATAGACTGCATTGAAATGTAATATTTACTTGCAGATGTAATCGATCCTGTTCAGATAAATACCGTGATATTCTTGAGAAGTAAAATAATATGTATGAGAATGATATGCCTTATAGGCATCCCGTGGCATATTATCGCTATGTACTAAAGACTTCCCATAGTCCTTTACAATATTAACCTAAGTAAAGGGTTCTGTAAAACTTGATATGGTTCTATACAGAACCAAAAATGGTAATTTTGAGCTCACAAAACCAATTATTTGTTCTTGAACAAACATTTTTGAGTTCACATTCGGGACAAAGGTTGGTTCTAAAAGTGTGTGGAACCTTGCTTTACTTTGCAAAGACTTTTCACATTCAAACAATTTGTACTGACGTCAGAAAGTTCGGACTCTTAATGCTACCAAAATTACATGAACAAATTAATTAAATGCACATTTTAATATATATTTTTGGTGTTGGCTTACTTGGTATTTGGGTATTTGCTGTAATTCTTTCACTAAATTGAGCTACTTCATCACATTTGCATGTAGAAATAGAAATTGTTTGCTTAAAATGGTCGCTCCGTGCAGAGACACACTTGGACCCAGATGGGACCAGGCTCAAACAAAATGCTCAAGCACGTGGAAAGAAGAGAGAGAAACGGATTTGAAGATAAAGATCAAGGAAAAGAAAGCCTTTTCCAATGATCAAGTGAACAATTTTGCTGTCAGCCTCTGGGTCAGGAGAATGTAATCAAAATGTTTCGGCATGCCATGCGTGGTTCTTTCTGGCCCTTGTATATTGATAATAATTTGAGGCACACATTTTTAACTTCATCTCGTGCGCTGCGGTGTGTCTATCAGTGTGGGGTGCGTTAGCGTCTTACCTTACTTTAATTTCTAGTCACCATTAAAGAATTGTTTCTTGGTTATATTCTGCATAAAGGGCTTTGCTCAATGTTGATTTAAGCATGAACCGTTTGAATCATGGGAAGGTATGACTACCTGCTGTACCTCTGTATATCGTGGTTGGATTCACCAATTCCTCTACTAGTTTTGTGACAAGCTAAATATATGTGTAGTGTGTTTGCTTAGCTGGTTTTGTGTGTGTGACAAGGGTTCTTATAGGAGGCTTGTGTAAACTAACACACCTATCATCTCATGCAAGCCAGTTCCCAGAATATAAAATAGGAAATTTATCACAAAACTGTCAGAAATCACTAACCAGACAAAGATTATTTATTAATTTAATAACAGGATTTTCTCTTGAAGTATTTGTAAATTAAGAGATGTATTATAACTGACAAGTAAACAGGGCAACTGAAATATTATTGGTGTAGCTGTCATTTATTATTAATCGGTAGAGCCCGTTTCAAAGACTTACAAAACTAACAGCAATGATTATGGCAAAATATGTTGCGCAAAACAATTAAGAGTTCAAGAGAATTGCCGTATTTGTTCATGTGAAAAAAGGGAAATGACGCAGAATAACACTGACATTGCAAAGCTATTCATAGAAATAAGAAAAGCATGACGACAAAAGCCTTTGGCAATTTTTGGTTCCATGTTGATGTTGAATTTATATTTGATGTATTATATATGATTGACAAGGATGAGTTGATGCACGGTGCTGGTAGATATCTCCTTTCCAACAAAGACAGTGGCAGGTTCAAACTTCCAGGAGTCTACGAGTCTGTGAACAAATCTAAGGTCAAAAGGTCATGACCTGATGACAGCGATCACAGTGTCACTGTTGCTGATGAAAGATGGATGAGTTGATGCACGGTGCTGGTAGATATCTCCTTTCCAACAAAGACAGTGGCAGGTTCAAACTTCCAGGAGTCTACGAGTCTGTGAACAAATCTAAGGTCAAAAGGTCATGACCTGATGACAGCAATCACAGTGTCACTGTTGCTGATGAAAGGTAATGAGTTGATGCACGGGGCTGGTAGATATCTCCTTTCCAACAAAGACAGTGGCAGGTTCAAACTTCCAGGAGTCTACGAGTCTGTGAAAAAATCTAAGGTCAAAAGGTCATGCCCTGATGACAGCGATCACAGTGTCACTGTTGCTGATGAAAGATGGATGAGTTGATACATGGTGCTGGTAGATATCTCCTTTCCAACAAAGACAGTGGCAAGTGCAAACTTCCAGGAGTCTACGAGTCTGTGAACAAATCTAAGGTCAAAAGGTCATGACCTGATGACAGCAATCACAGTGTCACTGTTGCTGATGAAAGGTGGATGAGTTGATGCACGGTGCTGGTAGATATCTCCTTTCCAACAATGATAGTGGCAGGTTCAAACTTCCTGGAGTCTACGAGTCTGTGAACAAATCTAAGGTCAAAAGGTCATGACCTGATGACAGCGATCACAGTGTCACTGTTGCTGATGAAAGGTGGATGAGTTGATGCACGGTGGTGGTAGATATCTCCTTTCCAACAATGACAGTGGCAGGTTCAAACTTCCTGGAGTCTACGAGTCTGTGAACAAATCTATAGTCAAAAGGTCATGACCTGATGACAGCGATCACAGTGTCACTGTCACTGTAGACTGCGCTGCATTCCTTTTTTGATAAACAATTCATACGTTTCCATGCAAGAAACCATTTAAAATCTATGACGAAACACATCACATCTCCAGTGACTGTCCTGCCCAGAGAAAAAGTTTTCTCATGGATAGCTGAGCTGTTGAATCAGAAGAGGAATGATGAGTCAGGTCAGAGAGATTAGGGAATGATAAATTAAACTGGTCTACTACAGTAGACTACTGTCACTGATGAAAGATGGAGTACCACCTGCAAATTCCCAGGTAGTAATCAATTTCTTGTTTGCATCGCAAGTGTAAATTGGAATCATAAATTCTACCAACAACGCATATGAACTTTCATGAATGGGATTTCTTTATTGAATTTTTGGCACACATTTTTTGTCTGTCTCCATATTTTCAATTTTGTTAAGCAACAAATCAGATTTCATATGGGCTATGCACATGGGTTCCTGTGATATTTTTCTTCTTCTCGATGAAAGGCATTTCATTTTCCATTGATTATATTTTGTTGATATTTTTGATACTTTACTGAACCAAAGATTCAGAAAGTGGGGGAGCAGGGAGCACCACTCCTAGGAAATGGGTATCAAAACTGAGAAAAGATAGGTTACTGAACCACAGATGCAGAAAGTGGGGGAGCAGGAAGTACCACTCCTAGGAAATGGGTATTAAAACTGAGGAAATGTGACATGTGCAAGAAAAGGGAAAGTGAGAGCAGAAAAATTAAAATGGATAAACCTAGCTCCTTTTTTTTTATCCCTGCTTATACTTGCTGTCTTTGTAAGCACCATGCAATGCAATGCAATGTAATGCAATGCAATGCAATGTTTTTTAGGAAATTGTTTTTAAGGAAATAACAATGTTTTCTATGAGCACTGAGCTACTATGGTCAATAAGTTAGTTCTCTCTCCTGATCTTATATAAATACATCCTCATAAAACAAACATGTCAATCAGTGAGGCATTGCCTTAAAGCAAAGAGTATTCCTGTGCATATAGAATTCATCATCATCATTTTCAATATATCTCAACAATCACACTTCAAAGTGCCTATCAATCATCATAGTCACAGTCATATAATTTTGTTGCTATTTGCCGAGGCCATTTATCAATATTATCATCACTTTTATTAAATGTAGTTGATTGATATCAATTTGAATTTCATTAAAGCTTATCATTTATCAACATTACAGGTGAAGTGATAGGATGGGTACACACTAGCATTACATGCTCTTCATGACACAGTTCTGTACTTGTACAATGAACAGATTCATCATTGAATGGGCGGAGTACACAAAATCATACCTCATATCTTGAGGTCCAATACTTGATATGAGGTTGTTGAATGGAGTTGATTGAACTGTGTATTGGATATGATACCCTTCTGTTCAAAGTGACACTACAATAAGTGGCTTTGTATTAAAGGCAATATCAGTGATCCTCATGATTCACAAAATATTTGAAATGTGTAAGAATAGCTTAAAAGTGAAGGATATGTCTATCAAATTCCCATTAGACTATATGAAACTCTGTTCACTTGTGTGTTGCTGCAAGTGTCCATACAGACAGAGACCTCCAACTCATATATCAAATTGTATCCTTATTAAATAGATTTTGCTCCTATCACTTGCAGAGTCTGATTCTTTGATTTTTGAAGATTTTGTAAAATTTTGGCGGATTTCAGGGGCGTATCCAGGAATTTTCAATAGGGGGGCACCACTCTGCAAAATACACAAAGTCAGGCACCGCTCTGCAAAAATTGGGGGGGGGGGGCACCCCCCCCTAAATCCACCTCTGGATTTAGCCACTAACTGATGTGTTCAGAGAGTCACATCATTTATACCTTTCAGCCATTATATAACTTGTCCTGCTTGTGCATCTCAATAATTGTACTATGAATTTCTGTTTCTATATTTGACTGCATCACATCTAACCAATCAAAAGACAGAATTTGCCTCCTATGAACAGAAATAAATCAGCCTAGGCTGCTGTTTTTCCCCTCCACAGAAGAAGTTTCACTCTTATATGTGCTAATAATGGGTCTTTTAAAGTGTTTTGTATTGAGCTGAACCAATATGACTGACTTGCCAACAAAACATTGGAAGCTGCAGAAACTGAAGTATTATAAATTCAATATGAAAAAAAAAAACAATTAAAGAAAAGAAAAGGCCAGGTGTAGCTTTAATGATTTTATGGGTCAAAACGTATCCTGGATAATCACATAGGGGTACACCAGCAAATATTAGATTGAGTTAAGCTACATCTGTCTCAGCAAACCACAAGAGGCACACTTTTCAATGTGTTTAAAATTGATCCCAAAGACCCAACAATTTAAAATATGAAGAAAAAATCAGAAATTATCCACTTTTTGGGTAGAATAATTTAAAATGCCCTATATGTTGTTTTAGAGGGAAATGGTAAGCTTTTTATGGGGGTTAAGGGATTAATTCCAGAGGGTTGATAATGTTGAGATTTGCCTGTCACTACAAACTACAGTATCTCTACATTAAGGTTATTCACTATTTTACACTGTTGTGATTTGGTAGTTCACAGCATCTTACGAATGGTAGTGAGCTTTGGCAAAAACTGCATTGCTCAAATCATAGCGAGCGTGTAGAAGAATTAAAATATCACAGATATACTTTTATAGGTGATGCGGTTCTTGAGTTACGTTGTAAAGAGGGCTGAAACAACATCATTTTTGTAAAACGTACATTACTCATTTAACAACAATAAATTAAGCAAGTTTTCAAAGTAAACGATTTGTAGAATGAACTTTTGCAAAACATCAAGGTGTTATTTTTCAATAATATATTGATCTAGATAATGAAAATCAATTTTTTAGGTTGCTTCGACCTACAATACCTTGTCTACCCTTAATACTGACATGTCTTTTTCAGATGTTGCCCTTTTTTGCTCTTATATTCAAATTACTTTTGTATACCAGTATGAAATTGAAAGATGTACCTTATTCATAATGTTGCCAAGTTTACTCTTGGTCATCTTAAAAGCAAGAAATAAAAGATATATACTTTGAATGTAAATTACTCTCTCAGTTTCTCTCACCTGCTTACCTGCAGCACTTTCATGGATCTTCTATCAGTTGTCAGGTGTTGATGGCTAGCTCTAATATTTCTTGGAAATTTCGATAGTCAAAGTTAAAAGTTACTATTTTTTTCTTTCATAACCTACATAGTAGTCATGGTAGTGCCCTTTTTATCATTAGTCATGCATTTTCAATGAGCATGAAAAATAGACCAAACTCCTCTAGGTTGCATTGAAAACCAGTGAAGAATAAACTTTAATGGTTTAGGTTAGTATATTCACCCGGTATATGCACTACAAAAAGAAACAGTAAGTGACGTAAAATTTGACAATTTGAATAGAAATGGAACAGTAAGTGACATAAATTTGAAAAGAAATGGCACAATATTCAGGGGCATGCACAGTAGCCTTTAAACCTGGGGATGGGAGTGCAAGATGGGGGGTGACTAAAATGTGCCCAAAATAGGCAGATTTACCAAACTGAGGAGTGTAAGCCCCAAAGCACCACGGGCACACATCTGATATTGCAATCAAGCACTGAAAATCATCATCTCAATACTGCAGTTTATGAAGCCACGGTACTCTAGTTTGACTGTTATCTGATATTGGCAATTCTAAACATGTCTGAAACAAGTATCAATTACATCATCCTTATTGATTTCTGTCTTTATTTCAAATGTCACATCAACTTCAATCAAATTTTTAATTACCATTTTAATTACCCTTAGTCCTAATTAAATACCTATTTTAAATGTATCAAATTTAAAGTTAATAAAAATATCAACATTGATGTGAGATAATTGAACGTTTTAATTAATCAATGGTATTGATTTGGTTTGCAAAACAGGCACCTGATAGGATTATGTTACATAATTATGGTCTCTTGAAGGGCTGATACTGTTGACCTTTTTTTCTCTTACATAAGATATCAATATACATTTAATGAATTAAATCACTTGTATTGAATTCATTGCCTTAATTGGCTTATTGATTAACCTATATGGATTGGATACTAGTATGGTACCTGGGCAAACTTATTACCACCATCAGACAGTGTATCAAGAAGGGATCTTTTGTCAGTGAGAAAGGATATCTTCCTCAGGGCATCATTTAAAGGAGTCATCTGTGATTATATAAGTTGTATCAAAATGACTGTTACTCATCCATTTCTGGTGATTATTGTGAAGCCTTCCACACCAAAATGCAACATAGATGATCCACATAATTTGTAAGTTAACATTATAAACGATCAAAAAACTACATTTTGGTCATTTCCTATTTTGATACAGCCTGTAAGCCAAAGTTTTCAAAAACCATTGTTTCACTAACACATATATACAATAAACACACCCTCATCTGCATACATATATATACACTCTTTGTTTTATAAAGTGCAATTCCAAAATGCATGAAAAAATACAATAAATATTACACAACAAGCAATGCACTACAATTGGAAAATAGATGTGTTTTCAACCCTCTTTTGAAAGCAGAAGTGAGCACTGAGATTGTTAGCTGGTTGCACAGCTTTGTAGCATATAAGGAGAATGTCTTGCCAGCTGCTCATTGATGTGTTCAGGTGCGGATGTTGGGCACCAGCAACCAAGTGGTGTCAGAAAATCACATTCCTTTCAGCACACTACAGTGTAGAATGTCACACAAGATATTAGACACCAGCAAGGCATTTGAAGATGTACAACATTATCTTGTCTTCCACAGGTAACCAGTGGAGTTGTCTCAGCAGTGGGGAACCATGATCTGTTTTGTTTCCCTGAAAGATTCAGCCTTTTATCCGTTTCCAGATTAGTCAATTGCTCTTTATGGATTCCACCTACTTCTGTTGGTAGTTGCTCATTGAAGGATTTCCAGATTGAGTCTCCAGATGGCTTTGGCAGATTGATGTAATATTTTGACATTGAGGTTTCTGCAATTTGGGCTGGCTTTTTTTTTTGGTCTTTCTTTTGTGATAAAAACTCTTGCCTCCAAATGTTCAAGATGCAATCTTGGATGTCCAACAATTTTGTGGTATACTTATTGATGAATAAAAGGGCCAGAAATCACAAACAACCAATCATTTTAATTGCCATATATGAATGGCTAAAAAGCTAAAAATATGCCCAAGATTATACGACTAATCTTGGATGATTTGAACCATCCAGATTACATTCTTTGGCAAGTTCTATATTATGAACTCCTCAACAAAAGTTTGGAAAGTTTTTCAAGCATCTGTATCTCAAATTATTTGTGACATATTCATATCGTGTTGCATATCAATGGATAGCTACAATACTCCCCTTTACAATGATACCCCATTTGAAACAATAACATTTTTCACGGCTGAGTACACGCCTTGTGAATATAGTGGGGTGTCAAACAGAATTTGCCAAATTGACCATTATTCTGTGCTCAAACAACGCTACTCACTAACCTCAATAGCAGGTGCAAAAACCACAGGCAGCCACAATAGTCATGCACCTTCTCCTCATGCTGCTCACCGACCTGGTTACACGTTACTGTGGCATGGCATTCCATTCTTCAACAAGGATTCGTCGCAGGTCAATCAATGTGGTTGCATATGGGCTTCTCTGGCACGTACATCACGATCAAGTTGGTCCAGGTGTTCAATCGGGTTGAGGTCTGGCCCCCAGGTCTGGCCTGATGGCAGGCCATTTTGGCTCTACTCCCATATTCTGTAGGTAGTCGTTGACTACCGTGGCTCTGTGGGGCGAGCGGTGTCATCTTGGAGGATTGCATTAGATCCCAGATTGCGAAGATATGGATTGCAGCTTGCTGCACAGAATAATGCTCAATTTGGCTAATTCTGTTTGAGACCCCACTACATTCACAAGGCGTGTACTCAGCCGTGAAAAATGTTATTGTTTCAAGTGGGGTGTCATTGTAAAGGGGAGTATTGTAGCTACCCATTGATATGCAACACAATATAAATATGTCACAAATAATTTGAGATACAGATGCTTGAAAAAACTTTCCAAACTTTTGTTGAGGAGTTTATATCAGGGATGTAAGTCACCACATTATATAAAGAGATGAGGATCGCTTAAAACAGCTAGCTGTCATTTGGAAAGATCCCATACTTTTGTACAAAGCAAGTGTAAAACAAAAAACGGTAATCAAAACCAAAAAAGATGATATCAGCTAAAAAGCCAAACTCAAGGGACTGTCCCGTTTTGTAATTTAGGCACTCAGAAATAGCAACAGTGGAGTGTTGATTAGATAGAGACACTAATGAGATGAAATGTTTAGCATTGCCCAATAACTCATAATATCTATTGACAATATGCCCTGATAACATACATAATGTGATCAGTCATTATATTAGTTAGAGCATATGGTAGAATACTCTCACCTGAATGTCTTGTACTACATAGGTACGTTCACATGGAGGGCCTTTAGCTTAAGCAACATGGTTCTGGAGCAAATATCTGCTGTGTGAATGGTCTTGAGGATTTCAATCCCTGAGTTTGTCCCCAAATTTATCCCCAAGAAATTTAGGGAATTTCACAATTTCCCCAAGTGATCCTCAAGTGGTCCTTGAAAGCTGGTTTAATTATATATACGAGGGGGTATCCAAAAGTTTTTGACATCACTCAGAAGTGAAAGAGCTATGCCGATGAAATTTTGTCAGTGTAATCACTAGTCCTTATGTACATTATGGTCCAAAAATGGTCTCATAAGTATGTTTACTTTCTTCACAGGTGGCACTAGATGGGAAGTAGGCGCATAACCTTTTCATGATAAGGTCCTCCACTTTCTTGAGTTTCTTCACTGTGGCCACATCATCCGTAAGTGATGGACATCCACTTCTTGGCTCATCTGTGAGGGACATGTGGCCAGTTTGGAAATTCCTTTTTCAAAAAGCAACAGTGCCATATGATGGGCAATCATCACCAAAGATAGCTTTCATTTCATCATTGATTTTCTAAGCATTGTAGGCCTAACCCTTCAAATGCAGGAACTTAATCACGCTGCATGCCTCAATTTTCACCATCTTTCAGGTTATGCGCCTACTTCCCATCTAGTGCCACCTGTGAAGAAAGTAAACATACTTATGAGACCATTTTTGGACCATAATGTACATAAGGACCAGTGATTACACTGACAAAATTTCATCGGTATAGCTCTTTCACTTCTGGGTGATGTCAAAAACTTTTGGATACCCCCTCGTATGTTCAATTTGTTGGGACACTAGACAGGAC
Organism: Amphiura filiformis; assembly: GCF_039555335.1. NCBI lineage: Eukaryota > Metazoa > Echinodermata > Ophiuroidea > Amphilepidida > Amphiuridae > Amphiura > Amphiura filiformis. The sequence goes on along the minus strand of NC_092632.1, from coordinate 6,004,837 downwards.
ACAGTAAGCTTCTGGTTGCAAACTGACATTATTTAGACATAGCAAAGCCTAAGGATTCCAGTCTTCAATGGAGTCCTGTGGACACACAGTCATGGATTGACTTAGGAATCGCAATTCTTGAGTATGACAATTCTTGAGATTTCTATGACTCTGTGAACATGCCTAATGGCAGTATTATTGCTTCATGGTAAATATCATGGTTCCTATCATATCTATATGTTAAAAGGCCATCAAGTCAATCAAATATTTTGTTACCAACCTAATCTGCTTTTCTTATTACTTAGGCATGACCTTTTGTAAGAGTCAGTGGTTGGAGACACTAGCTGATGCAGGGATCATTTCAACGGAAACGTGTGTCTCTTGGGTAACAAATCTATAAAATCATTTTGTGTTTTATTCAATTTTTATTTTTCTCCAAAAGGGTAGGAACTTAATCTGATACACAAGGAAATAATGGATTTATAATACCCTCCTATTTGCACAATTTCTGACTCCCAAGTGGAACCGCCTTCAGACTCCATCCAGAATACAGTGCCACCGAAGTTCTGTGTCTGCATGTCGAAGAGGCATTTGGTCTGTCAGTTAGAGAACAACATTCATTTACAAAAGTTTGAAAAAAGCAGGGGAAATTTAAGATATACTAGGGTATGCACCTGTAGCTGTGCGTTAAATATGGCCAAACAAAATTCCAATCTGTTTTGTATTTCTATGTGTTTGGCAACATAGACATGATGTGAAACGATCTGCTCCATGGGGGCCAAAGGAGGCATTTTTAAAAATTGAGTTCAAAATTATTCCTTCTACAAACATTAGGCTATCATATACTAAAAACACCAAGGTCTGTATGCACAAAAGAGTTAGACTTGGTCTAAGTGGAATTTAGTCCCAGGAAAAAAGACATTTTCCTTTACATTTGCGTAAGTTATTTTGTATAATTTTTGAACTTTAAATCTTTCAAATTTGCTAGCTACTCTAAGAAGGAAGTAAAAGTAAAGGCCCATTCCTGATGGAACTAAATTCTGCTTAGCCCAGGTCTAACTTTAGACCCGGTCTAACTCTTTTGTGCATATGGACCTAAAGGTCTAGCATACTTAGTTATAAAGTTCTGAAGATTTTGTGACTTGTATTTTTATATGCATTTTATTGCTTTTTACTCCACATGATAGTTTTGTCTTTGCCTCAATTTCAAATTTGACACCTTTGCCCCCATGGACCAGATTGTGTCACTTAATTATTTGAATATCAGAATCCATAAGAGTTGATTTTAATGGAGCTTTCAGCAAATATACCTTCTTAAACAGCGAAGAGTATTAAAGGAAGACATATTATGACTCATTTTGCTTTATCACTGCAATACTTTAATCACAACATATTATCAGATACAATAAAAACTTGATAGTTAGCATATGTGCGTACTATAGAGAGCTTTTAAAACATGCAAACATGAAGAGAACAAAAGTGTAAAGGGTTTTGAGCAAATCATCGATTCACATAGTTATATATGAACAAGTAAACCTGCAAATGTGTGTCTCAACCCCATTAGCTCAGTTGGCAATGTGCCGGACTTTGGTACAATTTCATGTTTTCAAAAGCGCTCGATAGTAAGCACATGTGCTAACTATCAAGTTTTTACGGTATATAATTACATATTTTAGATTGAAGTAATGTTAGCAAACAAAAAATAAAGGCAGAGCACCATGGTTTGAAGCAATGCTTCACTCATCAGAAGCAGGCATACTGTACTTCACTCCCCTATTACTCTCTTGTTGTCTCTCTTTCTATCTTATCTCTCTGTTATCTCATATCAAGTCAACACTAATTATCCATGGCAACCTACTCTTAAATATATAAAGTGGAACTTTCATTTTGATGTCACTTTGTATACTTGCCAAAAATCCCTCAGATAAGATTAAATTATGATAGTACTTCAGAAAACTTTAACTTCATCATTAATAAAGGTCAATTTGTTCATTTCTATTAACACCAAACAAGATATCAACCACCCTTCTTTGTTCATGCTTATTGCACACGAGTCACTAAACTTTTCTACAAATTGAAAATGAATTGAAATATGACGATGCCTACAAAGCTACCTGTGTTTTCAATAAGCCACGAATAGATATCAATTAACCAAGTTAATCTGCTTGCATGCGAGAAATTAGATGTCATTTATTGTCATCGTTGTGACCTGATTCATCCATCAGATGAAAGATAAATGAACTCCATCTAAGATGAATCACCATGGTAATTGATGTTACAAAAGATCAATCTCATCATCAATCAGGATTATTAGTTCCAATCTCCTTCATTTCATGCTTCTCTCTTTCAACAGAAAACTCTTCATTAAAATGGGGAAAATCAATGAGGCGCTGCTTATCAGTTATGGCATGCTTTGTACTTATCAAACATGAAAATAATGGATTATATCAGTCACATTAGTAGTTCAATGGGCTAATGCAATTCAGATCCATACCCCCTATGAAATGATATGACCTTAATCTTCCACATAGGGGTGTGAATTTCAAATGGGGTTACCTGAATGGGTGATTCCATAATCCATTTGAAATCTACACCACCTGTGCGGGAGATTAAGGCCATGTCTTCCATAGGGGTGTATGTATTTCAACAGAAATATCCCATTGCCAAGGTTTATGATAATCGGTGACATTACAAACTGAACATGACTTTGTAATGAACAAAGCAGACGATGCACATCAAAAAACAATCAAGATTATAATCTCATTTTTAAAACCATAATGTATGATATATTTAAAGGATTGGATAGCAATGTTTGAGGTATTTGTTTGGGACATGAGCACATCAGACAATGCATTCTGAATATGAGGAATGTCCTGATGAAATAATTTTAAGTTTCTAAAATTTGCAATACAATACAAATTTTATGGCAAATTATTAAAATTAACATTTTTTATATTTTGGATATTTAACAATCCTTGAAGTAAACTTTATAAATGTAATGATATGTACTTAAACTGTATGTAGCTGGGGAAGAAAAGCCATCCATCATTTGAAAATGTTGACCTTTTGTATTGAAGATATACATTTCCCCCCCCTAAAAGACCTAAAATTGTCAGGTATTCAGAATACAATTTGGTGTGTCTGATGTGGTCTCAGGTCCCACATAAATACCATACAAACACATTAATTTGGTTTAATTTTTTTTCAACATGATTTTTTTTGCATATTTATAATGTTTACACTACACCTAATTGGAATCAGCCAAAAAAAAATTTTTTGGGTTTGTAGGACAACAGAGCAATTTTGAATTAATGTCATAATTATGACATAATCCACCACAGCGCTCTATATTATAGTAATAACTAGATGGGAATTGAGCATATTTTGGTTAAATGAACACGTAATTACCGTATGAAAACTTAATGATCACATTAATGTTAGCTTTCATGATTTACAAGTTTTGCACGTAAACCTTAGTTTGGTTTGAAAATAAACAAGTCACCATGTTTACACGAGTCATAGATGGATGTATTCATTTTGCCAGATGTTTCAAATTTGAAAGATGAATCAACATTTCAACAGTTATTTGACGTAGTTTGGCTAAGAGAGTACTATATAAACAATCACAAAGTTTAATGATAGCTATCAAGCTTGTCACGTTATGCATGCCAGGCATGGATCCAGGTTTTTAAAAGGGGTGGGCCCGGTCCAAAAAATGTTTGACCTGAAATTGGAACCTGAGAGAGGGTTCTCCCTCAGACAGGGCTGTCGCTAGAGGGGGTATGGGGGGTGTGACACCCCCCCAATACACAATTTTATCGGCAAAATTTGATTGCTGTCGGCAAAACCATGTGACTGTCGGCAAATGTAGTCAAAGGTATGTGTGATTGTCAGCAACTTGTGAGAGCGATATAACAGATTAATGTGTTACGAAATTGTGTTGTTGTAACGTAATAGACCTACTGTGAATGGAATAGTAGTAACTAGTTAAAAAAAATATTTTGAAAAATTGTGACTCCTACCCCCCCCCCACTTTTAAGATTTCTGAGCGCCGTCCTGGCAAAAAAAAAATTGGGTCAACAAATTACAAAAATTTCCGTCGGCAAACCATACTGTACACCCCCAACCCCCAACCCCCGAATCATATTGGTCAGCGACGCCCTGCCCTCAGAGTTGGACAATTTTACAAATAGGGGTCAAATTCGTCTGAACAGGTTTGCTATGTACTCTCTTCCCGCCCCCCCCCTTTTTGTAGAGAGAAGGGACCCACTTCTTCCACCTGGATCTGCCCCTGCTGCATGATAAGCCATAATGTGACACGATTTGGTCCATGGGGCCAAAGGCGGAAAATTTGAGATTGAGATAAATGCAAAAATAAGGAGTAAAACACAATAAAATACCTAAGAAAATACACATCACAAAACCTCATAACTTTAGAAGCAAGTACACTAGACCTTTGGTGTTTTCAGTATATGATAGCCTAATGTTACTACAATGTAATAATTATAGTAACTCAATTCTCAAAAATTCCTCCTTTGGCCCCCATGGAGCAGATCGTGTCACATATGTGATTTGCTCCATAGTGACGCCCTCTTTTTTCTAGAATTTATACTTTTTGCATGATGGTAGGCCTAATGCCCAGCTTTTTCCACTAAAGATGAACAAGTTTTATAGAAAGAATTGTCTTTAAACTCCTATTCAACACTATACAAAGTTGTGAAATTGCCAACTGTCAACCTCATGATGGCATTTGGCTTATTTTAGGGCAACACTACAATGAATTCATGTGGCATGATGTGTATCAAGGATGCATTCATGGCCAAATTTGACTTATTTATCTACTATATATAATCCACAGTTCTTTTAGATGCATACCACAGTTACATATAAATTGAAATAGAAAGAGGAATTAAAAAGTAAAATGGCTGCAGCACATCCTGTTTACCTAACAGTGGCTTGGTGTGTCACATATACATTCAATTTACATTCAATTTTTGAAACAAGAGCAGCCTCCATTTTTCTCACATATCGTATGCCTATGTAAATAGTCTTTAACATACTTACTTGCCCCAGTAACATATCAAATATCGCCATTAAGGAGCGCTCTTCAAATAGACACCTTATGAAGGTGAACTAAGTACCTGTTCTACATCCATACACTTGATATACCATATCATGTTATATGCTAGATCCAAAATCAAGTTTATACGTGTTGAAGTAATGGTTTAAACAAGCTTTCAGAAAAAATGTTGTCTTACTTACATTATGTGGAAAAAAAGTTACGTTTGTAAAAACAAATTAATTATGTATTACCAAATTACCTACATTAGCATTACCTAGGTTTTGTCACATTCACTGAAAGATATCTAATAAGTAGTTGACTATCAATCAGGCTTTTCATTCAGTGAGTGATAGCAGACCAAATTCCATAAATCTGAAGAAAAAAATTGAGCCAGGTTCTATATGTTGGCAAATCAGGCTCAATCAGGAGCCGCTTCTAAAGATTAAAAAAAAAGCTTTTTCCTGCTGAGGTTTTCTACTTTAAATGTAATGTAAAAGACATGGGGTACAAACTCTCTTTGCTTTGTGGCAGCATGCAAAACATTGCAGCGTAAAATGTTCCTTAATGTGACCTTTACTATGTGAGGATCTAGCATTGATTTATCATGATTGGCCTTCACACCAAGCATCTACTTGATACTGCCTGGCTCCTGGTCCTGTAATTTCCATAAAACCCAAATGCCAAAACTCTTGAACCTTATGGTAACAATTGGGCTTGTGCTGAGGAAATGCAAGTCACAGTTGCCATAACATTTTTATATGCATTGAAAGAAAGATCCCATATTGTATTTAGGGCTCAAGTTTGGTTGTAACGACCAATTAGTCTTGCGTTGCACACACGTTATATATTGCTTCAGTTCATTAAAGTGCCAAATATAGAACATGAGTATTGCATAATAATTAAATAATACCCCCCTGTGACAATAGCTGCACTTATTGATGTCATTTTATCCCCATGTGGCCAGTCCGGCTGCACCAGGAAATCCACATGGTCAGTCAGTTAATGGCTACATATGTATCCAGTACATCGCACCCTATCATTCACTGTGGGAGATAACTTTCCAGTTGGTTTAATTTCAAATGGACATGGTTAATATTATAAAGCTTTATTCAAATCCAAGAGAAGAACAAACTCTAGTAATCTAAGTGGACTTGAATTATATTGGAGATTGCAGTTCTGATAGAAATGTGATATCTTTATGTTCTCATTAGATCATAACATGATGCTGTACAGCAAAGATCAAAGGTCTTTTATTCCATATTTGGCATTGTTCCTGGACTATAAATCCATGGCTTCCTTTGCAGTGGAGAGTGGGGACATGTCATACTGTAACATCCTAATTTAAATGCTGGTGCTGATATCAACATTCATTCCTTTGGTGTGACCTTGGCCATATCTGCTATATCCTTCATTGATACTGTAGCTGACCCTCTGGCTTTAGGCTTTGGCTGTAATAAATAAACAAACAAACAAACACACAAAACAAAAATAAAATTAGTGTAAATCAGTACTGTGTAACTGTACGCCTAATAGTAAGTTAATTTGTTTATAGCAACTTGAAGGGTGGCATCTTTTAAGAAATGGGATTTTATAGTTGTAATCACAATAGGCACCAAGTTTGCCCTCACAATGGAATCTCCAATGTGCTGCTTGCACATCTCATATTGATTTCAATTTCTGTATTTAATTGCACCATATTTAACCAATCAAAAAAAACAAAATTGTCCCCAACAAACAGAAATAAAACAGCCTTGGCTGATCTGTTTTTCACCTCCATACACAAATGGTACAGTTTTTCCCATTGACTAGTCAATCAAACATTGGAAATGATTACAACAGAAATCAGAAAACAAACTAAAAAACCCCAAAAAGGCCCAATGGCTGCAGAAATGTGTCACAGCAATATAGGAACTAGTCGGATAGGGTGGGGGGGTAAGTTGTCCGTTACCCTGAATCAGGCCCAGTGCCTGCAAGATTCACATTATATGAGGTGGACTATGTGGGGAAAGGGTTAGTAGTTGAGGGGTGTATTGTTCAACCCACTATTATACAGAGAAATGCTAATGATCTTTTATATAAATCCATAAGATCATTTGTTTTTCACTTTTGTACCTCCATATTTTCTAGTACAAATTCCTAAGGATCTTTTCAAATCTTTTCAAACAGAGAATTCATTGAAAGAAATCAATATTGAATTCAAATTAAAGTCTAGCATTTGGAGCAACATGAGTATTGAACTTGAGTTGTAAATAAGCAGTGGAAATCTGTTGGATACAGAGCTTTAACATTACTTGTATTGCTATATAACACACACATAACGCCAACAGCAAAAACAATATCTCATTCTCACAACTTGGTATAGATTTTGAGCAACATTGCTCTGCACTATGTAGCAATATCATAATTTGCAAAATGTACCATTTATGTGCACCTTGTTAACACAGCCATATTCCATCATCACATTGAAAAAATGCATGATCCCAATTGTAGAATTTCTGCAAAATTATATGCATTTTAAAGAAAATGCAGCAATAATTTTGCCCTTTTCTCATACATTAATCAAATATAATCGACTCCAACTGTGGTTGGCCTTTGAACAGCTCTAAAATGTTCAGTAAACATAACAAAATTTATTTAATATTATTTGGCCCTCGAACAGCAATCTTTGATATGACGTTGGCCCTCTGTGGGCCCGCAAGCAAATATGATTGAAAACTCCTGATCTGGTGTATTCTTTTCAAAATAAGGATTTGTGTATTAAAGATTAGTGTTACGAGTATATAGAGTACCTCGGTTACTACGTAACCATAAAGGAGGGGTTTTACTATGTGCTAATTCCCATGACCAGGTAAAGCTTATGCAAATCAATTGATGCGGTCTCCAAATGATAAGTACTTGCATGCAACAACTTTTTTTAATTTCAATTTCAAAGCAAAGATTGATGTTGTAAATTTAAGGATAATATGCTGTTATCTGAATCATGATACACTGTCACATCTTTTAAGATGATGTATGACAACAGTGCTGTCTCTAAACGATTAAAATCGCTTAGAGACAGCACTGTTGTCATACATCATTGGTTTATTAAAAATGCCAAAACACAATGTACCAAACAAGCAGTGCAAAGAGTACATGGAGATATTGGGCACCCATATAAGAGTGTTGCTGTGTGTTAATTCTCATGACCGTAGAGCCTACAGATATTGCTAGATGCTATCATTGTAACACATCAGACATTTATTGAAAATACTGTCACTTTCATTTGTGAGTTAGTTATTGATACTCTGAGGTACCACAGAGTGGTAACAGGAGTCTTGCTGCCAGATGCTATCATTGTAACACACCAGACAGTTATTGCAAACAATGTCACTTTCAATTGTCAAGTAGTTATTGGTACTCCAAGGTACCACAGAGTGGTGCAACGATACACATGGAGTGCCTGAGTGATAACAGGAGTGTTGCTGTGTGTTAATTCTCATGACTATGAGCCTACAGATATTGCTAGATGCTATCAATGTAACCCATCAGACAGTTATTGAAAACTCCAAGTCATAGGAATATTATAGCCTAACAGAATTGCCTAGTATGCATTGACAGAACATGTGAAAGACAGATAGGTCTCCCTCAGAGACACATACAGGCAAGGCAGACATTTATTACATTGGAAACCTTTTTTGTGTACAAGAATTGAATAAGAGTCCAATAATTGAAGTACCTTTGTACAGGGTGTTCTGAAGTTTGGTTCGAGTAGGGATGTGATGGTGACAGTCAGGAAGTAGGACCCATTTCTCACTAACAATGGGAGCCATTATATACCCAAGTCTTTTTATACTTTTTAGATTCTTGAGTATCCTGGCCAAAAAACTTTGGTGTCAACAATTTACAAGTTTAGTCTGGCCTGATTAGCACAAGTGAAGTGAGCTGAACATTTTTAGCAGGCGGGGGAGTCAAGACCAGCACCTCCCTTTCAAAACCTGAATTAATACACAATTCTGATTGGCTATTTTGCTAGCCATACAAACTAATCAGGGATACTGTAAGCAAGGCAGTAGTTCCCATGGGGGTCAAACATGCACTGTACTTGGGTATATTCAAATGAAAAAGTTTAAATAAATTTGTCCTGTTGCTCAGTCCTGATCTTTTTGTTTGGTCATGCTGACAAAATGAAGATCACATCCACTTTTCTTTAAACAACCAAAATATAATATTTCCATGTTTTTATCAAATTACCTTATTTTATGGCTATAAATAAAGTAGAGTATGTATGAGTATACATTATTCATAGTCATGAATAATGACTAATGTAAACTGTGAAGGAGTCCTCGTGTTCAAACAAAATACATGAGCAATACACTGCTCAAAAAAGTATTGTTAGACTTGAAAAAAAATGGCCATGATTTAAAGACCATCAGAGTATTGAGCAAATGAATTAACTCACTGAATGCAGCACTTCATACTGCAAATTTTGAATAACGATCGCACAGCAACAAACGAGGTGTAAAAATTTGCAGTATAAAATGTTGCATTCAGTGAGTTTATTGATTTGCTCAATACTCTTGGTTTTTTAAGCCAAACTTTTTCAAGTGCTACAATACTTTTTTGAGTAGTGTAGTATGATATGATATCTCCATTTTGACAAAATTAGTTTAAATATAGATGGTTAAACATTAGATATGTAAATTATGCCTTCATTATCTTTTTTCATCATACATCCATAAAACATGAAATCCTATGACAAGTACCCATTATATACTGACATACATTTGATTGTTATTTTACATGTCTTGTCTCGTCTCATGTTGAGAGTAACACCATGTTGGATTTGGCAGGCTTTGATTTCACAAGAAGTTTTGAAACTGGGATACAGAGGAGGATTTGATTTCACACAAGGTTTTAAGGTGCTTAAAATGGTTGATAAGGCAAAAAAAAAAGGTTCGGTCTCAAAGCTTGCTACAAGCATTTGTAAAATCCCACGATTTGACAAAAAACAAATGCGGACATTTTTTTTATTTAAAAAAAAAAGTTTTTTTTAAGAAAAAATCGGCGAAAATCAGACTTTTTCACAAAATACCATGAAAAAAGTCGGACATAAAAAATTTTAAAAATCGCATTTCGCATTTGTTTATAAATTTCTCGTGAGCTTTGAGACAAACCTTTTTTTTTTGGCCTAAATTAGGAAAACACCCTAAAACAATTTTCTTTTCATAAATAACAACAAAATATTAAGAGAACTGAAATGCTACGCCCATCTTTGAGATTGAATCTCCTATTGGATTTGCATAGAGTTCCTTATGGGCAGGCGTAACTCTTGCCTGAGGCATTTTTGTAACACTTCTAATGAAGGAGGGTGGGGCAGGGTAGCTGTAATCCCCTCTCTGGATTTTCACTATAAAATGTCTGATATTTTAGTACCAATGGATAAGAATGGGGTCCTCTTTTCTTTACACTGGTTTGCAGCATTTATTACTGGAAATGATTAGAAGCCAATATTATAACATCTATAAGATGTTTCTTGCTTATAATTTGAAAATATCTTACAAAAATGTTTGAAAAAAAAGTACTTTGGCCTCAACCCCCCCTCGAGATTGGACAGCCTAACCTACCCCTGGGTAAGGTGGTAAAGTAAAAATCACATGACAAAGGTTAGGCAGACAGTTACATACAGCCATTTGGTGGTTTGTTCTTGCATTTGATGGTGAGGGGAAAAAACCTGGAAGGGGGTAGCGTCTACCCCTTTTGTTACACTTTGGTGTAAGACTTAGGATTTCTTGCTATGATAAGAATACACAGTGTCTAGCTCATTCATTTCAGTGGTTAATTACTACATTAGGATATAATTATTCTAAAAGTGCAACAAAAATGATGAATATGGGGAATAGTGTCATTTAGGTTGGATAGATCTCTGAATGCCCCTTTAAATAACCACACTGACAAAATAGTGTTCTATAATAGAAGAACATCCAGGATATGTGATTGCATTTGAATTGCTTTTTAAATAGACACCTGAGAATCTGATATCATGGATTTTAAAATGCATCTTTCCATCTCTATAGAATAGTGCAGTGACAGTTCACACTAATATTTCAATCACTCTGTGAAAACCCATCAGTACATTAATGATATTGAAAAACTCACAAATGATTACACCATGAGAATTACACCCAGCATCCCCAATGGAAAGGAAGAGACTAGGCAATAGTGACATATTGACAGGGTTGCCACATATCCAGCCCAAAGATCAGGCAGGCCACATAAAGGCCCTAAGTGTAGCTCAATTTAACGTCAAAGGGAAAAAAGTTCCCACAATCCTAATGTTGGGCTGCGTTTAAAGGCAGATGGTCCAATGTTTTCATATGCTGTTTTCTACCTTACATTGATGCATATCACCAAAATATTTTGTATTCCAAGTTTGGAAACCAGAAACCACCCCATTGGTTGAAAGATCATTTGATTGAAAAAACTGCCACTCAGCCAGCCCGGTCAGCCAGGGATTCCTACCATTTATGGAATGAAACCCTGTTTTTTGAAAGTCAGACTACTTGTGATTCCATTTCAAAATTGTTTCACATGTCTCAGTTTATTCCTGGCTAGTCTCAGGACCACACACATTTACCGAGTCAAAGCTAAATTATAATACATTTCACTATTATGTGTTCAATAACCCTAACTCCATCTGGGTTATTTGGTTGGGGTGTCATATGTGTTGCCTCCACCCTGCCATTGGAAACCCTTCGAACCCCTTTTATAAGTTATCATATATTAACATTCTTTAAGAAAGCATTTTGAGACTACAAAAATCTGGTGAATATGACAAGGGTATAAAACTGGCATTCTTTGCCACTTGCAACAAATGACAGTTTTTAAGAAAAAGAGTCTTTTGACCGAGGGGTGGCACAGGGATGTAGAAAACGATTTCTTCCTTAGGATCAATGTTTTTCTATTTCATTTTTCTCCCAATTCTTTTTTTCTCCCACATGCATCATTTCCACAATTTTGATTGTCATTTCCTAGGAGCAACACTTTATACATCCCTAGGGTGACATGCCATTTGAAAGTCACCCAATTGTGTGAGGAATGGCCTCTTGTGGCAACCCTGTATACTTACCCAGATATGGAATGGAATGGTAAAATAACATTGAACTTGGATGCATTGTTTATAAGCATCACTGACTTTGAAATCATTTATTTGCAGCCTGATAACTGGCAACATGATGACCATAAATAGTCAGTGACATTATCAGACATGATCAATAAGATATTGACAAATACAGACAGGCAGGCAGTTTATATAGAGATGGCTGCTCATGTGATTTGGGTTCAATTTGAACATATTTATTTGTGTTAAAAATATGAAGAAAGAGGAGACAGTGAAGGTGAAATGATAAACAGTGATGAGTTGTGAGGGAATGTACGAAAAGGATAGGAAACATGGTGTAGTGAAAGACAAGAAAGGGAGTAAAGAAGCATGGGGGAGTAGGGGGAGAAGGATAAGGATAGTGAACTAAAAGGGTGGAAAGTTAGATGAAGAAAAGGAGAGGAAATGGAAAGGGAAAGCAATAGGGCAGGAAGGAAAATGCATGGAAAGAGAAATGAAGAAAGGATAAGGAAATGAAAACAAAGGAAAGGAAAAGAAACTTAGAAGAAAATCAAGAAGGAAAGGGAAGGAAAAGGAAATGGACAAAGTGGATAAAAGATGGAGGAGCAGAAAAGAGTGAGAAAGAGGAAAGGGTGAAATTGGGAAAGGGGATGTCAGGTGAAATGAGATGAGAAAGGAAGGGAGATGAGAAAGGAGGGCAAAAAAAATAGATGTGGGAGATTGAGAGCAGAGAGGGGATCAGGGGGAGGACAGGGAGGGGAGGGAAGGGCAAGGAGAGGAAAGCTGTTGTCGCCTACCTGTGATGGGTCTGGTTTCCAACCAATCATGTAGATTATTTGAAATGTGGCTGGTACTGAACCATCTTCATTGCCATACATGTCTGCAAGAAACAAGAAGAATAAAAGCATGTCATTAAATCATTATTGCTTGTTTAAATACATGCATTAAAAGTAGGGATGACCAATGAACCATCAACTTGATTAGAACACTCCCATAGACATGCAGGGAGCTCAACTGTGCACTGCTTGCACAGACATTTCTAAATTGAGCTCATTCTTTTATTTTTCATAATTTTTCTGTAAAAATTGGGGATGTTAATGCCAATTATGTTTTGTAACTATCTTGCAAATTACAGCAACATAACTTATTTCATTTTTCCTGTAAGTGCGAGTCAAAATTGGTCCATCGCCACAGTGCGCTTTAATTGCCAGTGGCTGAGTTCAGCACTGCTCAAGAATGGCACAAAATATTCATGTCAATAAGATCAGGTGAACAACGTGGCCTACTGAGCTGTAATTTGGCAGAGTTGCCAGTAATACCTCTATCATACCCTCTGTAAAAAGGTTAAAAATTGAACAAGTAGATCTCTAGTTACAAATTAAATCACCAGCTTCCCTTTGGAATTTCCATACTCCTTTCGAATCATGCTAAGAAGACACCTTTCTGAACATAAATGTGAAGTTTCGTGCTCATTCGATGTATTGTTCACCTGATTTCAACCCTAAATGTTTTCTTATATTTAGGCCTATACCATCTACAACTTGCTGCTGGCTATACCTTGTTTAGAACTTTCAAAAGAAGTACCTGAATGTGCAACCATAACTGTTTCAAAATAGCCCATGAAAGTCATGCAGCTAACTTCGAGGTCATGCATTGAATTGTATTGAATAAGGAATACTACGGGAACCAGCACCTTTTGTTAGAAGTCACACATGAGCATGATGAGTGAAGTGGATAACCTCTATTGTTGTGAATGAGTCAATGACCTTCAATGACACTTAAGATTTTCTTTGCATATACCTACTAATTGGTCATATTAAACCGAATAACATTGACATTTTTGGTTGTGAAAAAAAAAGTTCACCTGTACTTAGTGCAATTTTGATTTTGTGCCATATCGGCCATCTTGGATGATTTTTGCCAAATGTTCTCTAAATGCATGATTTCAATGCCTCGGTTTGAAAAAATAATTTATGCCATTGACTAGTAAAGTGCCATTTCATAAGAAACCCCTTTGATACTTTCACAATATGTTGTTTCATGTTTGCATATATGTTAAAATAAAGAAATATATAAAGGTAAATATATGCTTATGCCAATTTTGCTCCCAATTGCTATTTTTGGACCTTGTCATTTCATTTCGCTCCAATGACCGGTCAGAATGGGAAACTTTGAAAATTCATAATTGAAAAGTTTTGACCGATTTTGACCATTTAACCACCAAAATACTTCTATTGATGAGTTCTATCCAGAAAACGATCTTTTGTAGCAATAGGGGCAACATGAAATTTTGATGGTTATCCCTATTAAAAGCTATTAAATTTGGGTTGATTGTTTAAAATGAGTTTCATAATTTCATCCTGGATTTAATCAGGTCGCTGAACCCTGTCTGTATTACACTGTTGTCAAGCTAAAATAAGGTGAAATTGAATATAAATTACTATTAAGAAATATATCACTGCTGTAAGAAAAGAAAAATATAAAAGGTCTAAAGAAATGCTCTCTCTTTCATGATATATTTAATAACAGGTCAATTTCCAGTAAGTAAAACAATTAAAACCACATCTCTTAATCAATAGAAGACTCATAGATTGACCATTACTTGGTATCCATTTGCCTATCGTAATTGGATGCTTGGCTGACTGACCTTAGTGAATAGTAATTAATATTTCATGACCAATTCTAGTAAATGCCCACATGATGCCTAGTAAAGCTGCCGTTCAAAATGAGGAAATTAATTGTCACAAAAAATTGTGTCTTTTTCACTTTTACTTTCTTTTGCCTTTTCACTAATTGTGAAGGATTCAAATTAAATTATTGTACTTATTAATGCAGATGCAGTTGAAAACATAATAACAACACACATTGATAAATTCAGTTGACAGCAACTATTTGGAGCAAGCAGATATATAACACACATTGCTATCTTCAGTAGATAGCACCTATTTGCAACATGCAGATAATAATATGCATGATGCATGCTATCTTCAGTAGATTGGACCAAGAAGATAAGAACACACATTGCTATCTTCAGTAGATAATAATACACCTTGTCCCAAAAAGCAAATGAGAAATGTTGACAAGAAAAATCAATCTTTAATAGATTAGCATATATTTGGAGCAAGCAGATAATAACACACATTGTTATCGTCAGTAGATAGCACCTATTTGCAACATGTAGATAATAACACGCATTGCTATCTTCATTAGATAGCACAAACACACAAACACATGTAGATAGTAACACACATTGCTATCTTAAGTAGATAACACCTATTTGCAACATGTAGATAATAACACACATTGCTATTTTAAGTAGATAACACCTATTTGCAACATGTAGATAATAATACACGTTGCTATCTTCAGTAGATAGCACCTATTTGCAACATGTAGATAATAACACACATTGCTATCTTCAGTAGATAGCACCTATTTGCAACATGTAGATAATAACACACATTGCTATCTTCAGTAGATAGCTCCTATTTGCAACATGTAGATAATAACACACATTGCTATCTTCAGTAGATAGCACCTATTTGCAACATGTAGATAGTAACACACAATGCTATCTTCAGTAGATAACACCTATTTGCAACATGTAGATAATAACACACATTGCTATCTTCAGTAGATAGCACCTATTTGCCACATGTATATAGATAATAACACACATTACTATTTTCAGTAGATAGCACCTATTTGCAATATGTAGATTAAAACACACATTGCTATCTTCAGTAGATAGCACCTATTTGCAACATGTAGATAGTAACACACATTGCTATCTTCAGTTGATAACACCTATTTGCAACATGTATATAATAACACACATTGCTATCTTCAGTAGATAGCACCTATTTGCCACATGTAGATAGTAACACACATTACTATTTTCAGTAGATAGCACCTATTTGCAATATGTAGATAATAACACACATTGCTATCTTCAGTAGATAGCACCTATTTGCCACATGTAGATACTAACACACATTGCTATCTTCAGTAGATAGCCCCTATTTGCAATATGTAGATAAGAACACACATTGCTATCTTCAGTATAGACCACTTGGTATGTGACGTCATTGCCCGGCAGTATGCGCGCGCATTATGGCAATTTCCATTGTTCTTTGCCCTGCAGTGTGCGACGATCGTAGTTTGCTAAGGGCACATGCATTTTAAATCGCCCGCCACATTTCATATAGTACAAGAAAGCCATTGAACAGTGTAGCGGCTCGTTGAAGCATATCGATAGACGAGTCCCTCGCCTTTGTTGATAAACAGTGATGTCAAGTGGTCTATATAGCACCTATTTGGACCAAGCAGATAGGAACACATATTGCCCTCTTCAGTAGATAATAATACATAACTATTGATATCTTCAGTAGATTAAAACACACATTGCTATCTTCAGTAGATAGCACCTATTTGCAACATGTAGATAGTAACACACATTGCTATCTTCAGTTGATAACACCTATTTGCAACATGTATATAATAACACACATTGCTATCTTCAGTAGATAGCACCTATTTGCCACATGTAGATAGTAACACACATTACTATTTTCAGTAGATAGCACCTATTTGCAATATGTAGATAATAACACACATTGCTATCTTCAGTAGATAGCACCTATTTGCCACATGTAGATACTAACACACATTGCTATCTTCAGTAGATAGCCCCTATTTGCAATATGTAGATAAGAACACACATTGCTATCTTCAGTATAGACCACTTGGTATGTGACGTCATTGCCCGACAGTATGCGCGCGCATTATGGCAATTTCCATTGTTCTTTGCCCTGCAGTGTGCGACGCATCGTAGTTTGCTAAGGGCACATGCATTTTAAATCGCCTCGCCACATTTCATATAGTACAAGAAAGCCATTGAACAGTGTAGCGGCTCGTTGAAGCATATCGATAGACGAGTCCCTCGCCTTTGTTGATAAACAGTGATGTCAAGTGGTCTATATAGCACCTATTTGGACCAAGCAGATAGGAACACATATTGCCCTCTTCAGTAGATAATAATACATAACTATTGATATCTTCAGTAGACAGTACCTTTTCCCAAAAAGCAAAAGAGAAATGTTGACAAGAAAACTCAATGTTTATTACCTTGCAAATGTAATGATTATGGTATTTGGTAATCAGTTTGACAAATCAGGTAAAAATATAAAATTGGTAGTTAAAGGGGTGTGGGCTAATATTTTGGTATTCTATTTTCTATCTTACATACCATTAAGAATATGTTTCAAAATGGTTACCATAATTCACCACATTTTGATTCACACCATTTGAATAAAACATATCTCAGTCATTAAATTTACTGCGGTAATGAGAAAAATATGAGCTTTATTCCGATTTCAAAATCTCAGTTATGATGAAGAAAAATGGGGGATGAGGATGTCATTAATGTTATGGCGATTCCCCCAGACCATACACAAATTACTAATAATTTGACTCTCAATACCTGACATGACACAGTTTTTTTATGATGATATCATAAATTTACCTATAATGCACAAGTTTACTCCCAAAATACACTATAGTAAATGTCACTTGTATTTTGATGACCAGATTATTGCTAGCCTTCTCTCCACTGTCTGTTATTGGTTTCAATATTTCATGAGTATTTCCAGTGTAATTGCCAATTTGATACCATTGTAACAGTTTTAATGCTGAATTAATGCCAATTATCTCAGTTAAATAACCATTCAATGTGACCCACTTTACATCATGCCGGTCATATCCTGATTACGTCAATGCTATATACCAACTCAACTTACTTGAAAATTCAATCATTTATTCGGGTTTCTTGATTACAAAATATTAGCAAATTAGTACAGCTTAAGTGTGTTATCTCAGCTTTTAGTAGCATGCCTGGTAAAATTTATTTTTGACTACTATCTGGGTATCTATCGGTGACGTCAACACAATCAAAATGGGATATTCCAATTGAAATTCATATGCCCCATGGAAGAACTGATCTTAATCTAACACACAGGGAGTGTGAATTTCAAGTGGGGTTACCTGAATGGGGGACTCCATTTGAAATCTGCACCACCTGTGTGGAAGATTAAGGTTATGTTTTCCAAGGGGTGTATGAAATTCAATTGAACAGCCCATTTAGTCAAGTCAGCTTGTCAACAATGTTCAGCATGAATCGTGCGATAAATTACCAAACAAGATCATATATTTAAAATTCTTAACGATTGTGCGATAAATTACCAAACAAGATCAGAAATTTAAAATTCTTAACGATTGGTAGTAGTAACTAAATCCCTCGATAAACTCAAGTTGAAAATACAAATTGAAGGTTTCAACGGGTTCACAGTCAGACAAGTATAAACTGTCAGGCTTTCATCAGGATTAGCTGTGACTTCTCCAGGACAAATCTACTGGGAATAGTGTATTAAGGGGCAGTCTATATGCGAACTAATAGTTTTGTCTTGAAAAAGTCAAAGCAAATCTAGACACCAAAGTTCTCCATTTTGTAAATGTTAAATTCTGTGTTGTTTTCCGTTTTCTAAAAATAAGCAAAGAAATGTACCCACTCTAGGGAAATTCATTTTTTTTCCATATTAAAAAACACACACAAAAATGAACAGTTTGTTTCTATTTAGAAAAACTGAATCCAAAATGATGATTCATATGTGAGAAATCAGCAGCATTGCCGAAGAAAAGTCATGAAACAGCAAACATATGACCCTTTAAGGGAAGTAATGATAAATTTGAAGTAAGTTTCAGAATATACCTTTATTTTTTTCAAAACCGATTTTTTGGCATATTTGTAATACGTACACATGTTCCAACTTAAATCTATGAGCAAACTGTCAAATTCGCCCTATTTGTAGTAAAACGGGAGGATTTTCTGTTGGTCCGACATATTATCATAATTTTTAGATTATGATAATAATTATGTCAGAAAGATTGCAAATCGTAGTTTCCTACACATCCAATCCTGATCCAAATAGTGTGAGATATTCGAGTGATAGAGGTGAAGTTTATGATGTTGTTTCTTTGCAAATTCCCAATGTTTTTCGCGTCCAATGTATTGGGAACTTTCATAATGATTGCGTATTATCATTTTGGAAGAAAAGAAGAAAAATCTAAAAATTTAAAAAGATCGTACATTAAGGCTTTAAAACCATTATGTATGATCTTTATGAATTAATTTGGTTAATTTTGTTCAAACCTAATTTTTTTTGCTTATATGTAATGTTTACACCTAATAATGGGAATTAGCTAAATTCTTTGTGCTTGTAGGACACCAGAGCAATTTTGAATTAACAATCCCCATAGAACAACACAGTTACGCAGCCAAGATGTGAAGTGGGTTTTCTTTAATTTTATCTCATAATTTTGGCTTTAAATGATTAGAAAACGCCCTGACAGTTATTACTATAGTTTTTAGCACAGAAATTCAGCGGTCTGCCAATTTGGTGCAGTTTATGGCGTATACGGAAGTGGGGTTCTGATTGGCTAATTGAATCACGTCATCATCACATCGGCACCTTATTCACTAGTCAAACTGCGTAGTTCTTTTTACGCGATAATCAGACAGAGCAGATGGACATTGCTGAAGTAATTTGCCGAATAGTGTAATTAATATTATTTCATAATTTTTGGCTTTAACTGATTTCTATGGGATATGCAAGTGCATGACTGAAACCTGTGGTAAAAATCTTCAAAATTGAGACCTGTTCTCACAAAATGAGCAGATAGTTGCTAGGGAAGAAAAGGAGATATGGTTCTTTGGACATGCTGGAAAACAACAGGAAACAAAAAAATTCCTTTTATTGACTTTTGAACACCAAGTGAGGGAAAACAATCTTGGCAAGTTATATATCATTTTAAAGCTTGAACTCCAGAGATAATGATTCTAGCCAGAATTAAAAAAATAAAGATGTACAACTTACCTCTGATTTTGTGGGAACTCTCAATTGGGCTAACAATGTGTGGGCTTGGCAACAGAGTGTTTATCACAACTCCTGATTGCCTTTCATACATTAAGAAGAAACATCAATTGACAACATCATTTTATTGATTATTTTGAAGGTGACATGTCTATTGTGTATGAATTGTGACAGCCATGTTTTCTGAACCTAATTTATATTTACATTAGAATTGGGCAAAGATTGGATATTATATGAGTTTATATCAGCAAAATATGAACAAAGAATGTACACAAGAGAGTGAAATGTGGGACATGGCGCAAGGGGAGCTTGACAAGGAGCTTGACAATCATCAGAACAAATACTAAGTAATACAATAGAAATATAGTCACAGTCTTTCCTGTGAAATTACATACAGTCTCGTAAAAAATAGCATCATCATATATTTTAGGGCATGAAAATACAAATGTTACTATTAATTATATAGAAGCCTTTAATTAAATGACAATCATACTTTCTTAGGTTATAAAATGCAGGAAAATACTTGTGCATAGAGTCCCAGGTACTGATGATTGTCAGAGAACTTTGAAAACACCACCCCCTTTTGCATCTCATTCTGTGAAGTTTTCAGGATAAAACAATTACCCTATTTTGAGCGATTTAGCCAGTTTTGCTCCCAGTTTGATGATTTCACAGTCTAAGGGTAATTGATAATTAGACATAATGGACTGCAAACCATGACTGATGAGTTGCAGATCAATTTACCATTTGACTTGTACAGGTTATAGATCTCAGATAATTATGATCAAATGTACCACTAATCTCACCCTAGAGAATTATATAAAGGGATACTAAATGTGGCATTTCCAAAATTCAGATCAATGTGGAAATGGATAGCACACTTGGAGCCTGCATACACCACATAAAAGAACTTCTAAGTTTTATAAGCTGCCATTGTTCATGAATCATTCAATAAAACAAAAATCCAAAATTGTCAGAGGAATATTATGGTATATACAGCTATCCTGGGTAATTATTGCATGCATATATGGTCAAATCCAACCAAAAGTGTCCACGGGCCAAAAATAAAAGTCCGAAATAAAAATGTCTCCACAATTTTTCCTTTTGCCCATTGATTGATGACATATTGGCCTTATAGGAACCAAAAGTGCCATTACTAATCTTGAAAAATAAATCCAGGACGTGTGATAGTAAATGTGATATCAAAACCCAATGTTACCTACGAATACCACTAGGATGCTTTCACTATCGCAATACTAATCAACCTAAAACAAATGGAATATTCCCATTAACGCTTTTTTCGTGTAATGTAGACCACAGTGTGTCAGGAAAATTCTAGCTCAACCAGAAAATATTTGTTTTTATTTTTATAAATATGATCAATATGATCTTTGTCAGTTTATGCTAGTTTATTTTTGAAAATGAAGTTTAGGTCAGTTTCTGTATTTTATTTATCAAATGAGTATGAATCAATTTACACATTGTATAATAACGAGTAGGATATATGTTTTCAAGAATATTAGGAATTATACGCATACACCTAACGCTTTATACAATGAAAAGGTGAAGAAACCCGGTATTCAGAGGTAACATGAGCGATTTAACAATATCTATATTGAGTTTAGAGGTTTAAATTTGGCTATTATGGTAATGAATTAATAAAATGGTAGTTTTAGATCTCTTTCAGATGGTACGTCCAAATGAATAAATGCTATTACCTTAGATCAAAAATGTTGATGCTTTTAGCAAGATTTTGACCACTTCATTTTATATACAAGTAGTTAATCAGCAATTTTACATAATAAATAATTGTTGAATGAATCCGTATGGGTAATAATAGTGTCCTGGGGTACCGCTTAAAGTTTTTGACAATTAATTTCCATTGGCAGGGACACTTCATTACACATGTCATGTATTATGGTGTATTCGTAAGTAACATTTCAGTATTTGTAGGTAAGAATTAGACTTTTGGTGGATATCGCAATCAAAACTTCATTTTATAAAGCACTTTGAATGTAATATTTTCTTTATGTGCGTTTATTGATACTTAGGACCCTATCATGTATTAATAATGTCGGTTCACAGCGGTTGAAAGAGGATTTAAGTAAGAAACAAAGGCACTAAAGTGACTTTAATTTGATTAATTGCACACAAATCGCTTAAAACCGTTATTGCAGGCTTGTGAAGTCCATCTTGGAGTCAGTTACGTCTTGTGGCCTTTCTTTTGAGGGCAACTACAATTAGGTTTATACAGGGTCCATCACTGTGTTGTCTAGATCGTGAGACAATGAGAACAGTCGTTTTTCCATGGTATTCAGTAGGTAACCTTAGCGTAAAACGTCAAAAGTTACCTTCGAATAAATGAATTTGGACACAAATTACTCAGAAACCAGAAGGTCGGTAAACATTTAAAATGAAGCACACATGACAGTTGACAAATCCAAGTATTTATCCCTTCTAATCTTCTTTGAATCTGCTTTTTCTTTCAAATGAGCAGACCGTCGTCTATTTCGGTACATATTTTTCAACAATTAAGCCAGTTCGGTTTTGCATGGTGGGCATGTATGTGAATTCGCAACTTTCATTGACATATGATTTGATAGCAAACATACAGGCCTTCATTATGTACCAATATGGGCATTGGCATGAATGGCGGTGTTTCACAATACTGTCATGATGTCAAATTGTATTCGTAGGTAATATTCGGTTACCGAAATTTACCTACGAATACTTGCTTTTATTGTTGACATCTCAGAAATATTTAAACGCAGGCTATTGAAACTTGGTAGAAATAAAGAGTGTATTACCCTGCACCTATTCCTTAACTATTGTTTACTATTCTCTCACTTTGTGGAAATGACACAGCTTTTAACATGTATTCGGAGGTAATGCATATTTTTTACCAAACCTACCTTTGTGCCATTTAGAATTTCTGGCAGCTAAACACAATAATAAAGATGTCCGAATACAATGCATTTCAGTATTGGACATATCAAAGCTTGTATCAATTATGCATTTATTAGTGATTTCCATTTTTAAAGATATATCTAGTGCTATGAAAAATTGTATTCAGTAGGTAATGTAAAAAAATACCACTCAAAAAATGATCACAAAAATTCATAATTATGTACAAATATGTGAAAAATTGAACAGGCAATCTTTGAATACACACCTTTCAGGAAATCAATTTAGATTCAATCCAATGACTTCTTTTCATAACTGATTTAGATGTTTTTAAAAATACCTTAAGAAATATTTTGAAAAAATGGGTAAAAATAGCATGTTTTGGGGTCTCTGTGTCTAAATTTTTCACAGAAGGGGTCTTATTATAATGGCGCAAGCGTATGATCAAGGCGAATAAACACAATATAAAAACGAATGTCAATTGATTAATACTTTTAAGTTATGGCCCTGAACATGCCGTGTACACTTTTCGTTGGATTCGACCATATATGAACCTATACTTTCTGTGCTGCATGATGCCCATTGACAATCTAGTCAAGCTCATCTTTTGATTTGGATGATAATGGACTACAGGTTGTAACAAATAATTTATACAATTTAGAAAATAGAATTAGGCAAACATGTCACTTCTTGATTGTATTTTACTTGGTCCGTATACTAGCCCTAAATCTCTTTTGTTTCTTGTTCAATTCTCACAATTGAGGGTTGAGTTATACATACTGCAAATTTCATGCACTAACAAGTCCCATGTCACTAGGGAAAATGCGGAAATTCTCATAAAACTCACATGAAAACGCCAAATTTTTTGTAAAATCGCCTACAAATGTCTAAAATCGCCAATTTTTTTTTTTAAATCACCAACATTTTTGTAACTTTTTACTGCTAGATGCCATTGCCGCTTTGGCTTCAGATCGTGGTACATGGAGAAACTTCACAGCCACCTGCCTTGCAGCTGAATGAAATAAAAATGAATGAATACCCCTTCATTTAAACCTTTGTATGCCCTTAGAAATGTTAGTATTTTGTGTTTGTTGGATTAATACAAATCTGCTCGCCCATATACATATGTCCTCATTATTCACCATTATGTGGTCACCTGCAGCCAGCTGGTTTCTTGGAAAGCAGAAATTACTTCACATTTGTCATACATTTGAACTGCTTTTTAAACACAATCTATTGATACCACCTTGGTCAGTTCTAAGCTGAATAGTTTTGACTTACTGGGCACTGGGACTGATTGAGGGGGCACAGGGTCTGTTTGACGGGGCACATGGATTGATTGACAGGGCACTGGGTCTGTCTGTTTGACGGGGCACATTGATTGATTGACAGAGCACTGGGTCTGTTTGAGGGGCACTTGGATTGATTGACAGGGCACTGGGTCTGTTTGACGGGGCACATGGATTGATTGAGGGAGCACTTGGATTGATTGAAGGGCACTGGGTCTGACTCATGGGGGCACTGGGTCTGTTTGAGGGGCACTTGGATTGATTAAGGGCACTAGGTCTGTTTGAGGGGCACTTGGACTGAGGGTGCACTGGGTCTGATTAAGTGGGCACTGGGTCTGTTTGAAGAGTACTTGGATTGATTGAGGGGGCACTGGGTCTGTTTGAGGGGCACTTGGACTGATTGAGGGGCACTTGGACTGATTGAGGGGCACTTGGACTGATTGAGGGGCACTGGGTCTGATTGAGGAGGCACTGGGTCTGATTGAGGGGGCATTGGGTTTGATTGAGGGGAACTGGGACTGATTGAGGGGCACTGGGTCTGATTGAGGAGGCACTGGGTTTGATTGAGATGGCACTGGATTTGATTAAAATGGCACTAGGACTGATTGAGGGGGCAATGGGTCTGTTTGAGGGGCACTTGGATTGAGGGGGCACTGGGTCTGATTGAGGGGTACTGGGTCTGTTTGAGGGGCACTTGGATTGATTGGGGGGCACTGGGTATGTTTGAGGGGCACTGGGTCTGATTGAGGGGTACTGGATCTGATTGAGGAGGTACTTGGATTGAGGGGGCACTGGGTCTGATTGAGAGGGCATCAGTCTTTTTTCCCTATTTTTCTATGGTATCTGTAAATTTTGGAGGCTATGCCACTGTTGAACAAATTATACATAAAACATTTGCCAAATATCCTACAGTTTGTAATTGTAAGCTGAATCATAGAAGTCTTTCAAGTGAAGTATATGATTGTCAGCTATAAATCCAAGCCGAAGAGTCGACCACTGACAGAAAAACCTTGCATTATCATTCAAAATAGAGATTCCTTCAATAATTGATGCTCCATAATTAATGCCTTGAAAATACCACATAGACTTAGAGGTTAGCACACAAGCTCAGCTGCAGGATCACTACATGTGGAAAACATCTTAAAAATTCACTTTACAGAAGCCATCACATGGTTCTGGTTTTGGCTGCTAGTTTTGGGCAAAAGTTGCTGAGCTAAACAAAATTACAAAATTAGAATTTGAAGAGGCTCATCAAAAATGACCAACAGTTTCATTTTTGGCATACATTTTCCCTCTTATTCAACCCCTGGCCCTAGTCACAGCTTGCTAAAACCTGGATCTGTGCCTGTTCTAGACAACTAGAAATAAAGATATGAGCTTCATCATAATGTTTAATATAAAATGTTAATTTGAGTAATATTCATAACCGCTTACAAAGTTTGATTAAAACAACAATTCAACCTCTTAAGCACCCCAAGAAAGATAAGTTAAATGATTCTAATGTTAAATAAGGGTGAATGAGAAAAAAAGAGCTGTCAAGAGTGCTCAAATACTAGCGCCATTTTCTTTTTCTCCCGATGTCTTGTTACTCCATGCCTTGTCAAAATTTAACTCCAAATTTGACATATCTTTCAGAAATTTCTAGTTAATTTGACAAAATGAGTGTTTTTCCATGTCAGTTTTATGCCAAATTAGGTAATAAAGGCATCTAATGCCAATGTATTCAATTTGATATCTTCATCACACATGGTGAGACAAGACCAAATTCCTGTCTCACACAATGAATATATCATACACAATGTCTACTATTTGAAGCTGATATGAAGTTTCACACATTAGATGTTTGACATGTTATGTGATACAATTTGCTTAATTACCAGATTCCCATGTTACTTCAAAGACATTGATCTGACATTAGCCAAAAATAACACAAATAAGCATTGCCTAAAGCTTCAACACTGCTGTGTGAGTACATTGTTAGATATCATTCATAAACATGGTTATTAAATTTCATTTTTAAAATTAAATATTGCATATTTATGACCGTCCACCACAAATGGGCTGTAATGTCAGTGATTTCACTTGGATATTGGACAGGCAAATTCTCAAAATAAGCTTTACATGTTCCTGTTGCTTATTTGCAAAATAGTAAAAAAATCAGTAAAATCGTGGAGACGTCCTTGTTTTCTATTGTTTTTTGAGCAGTTTAATGGACCATATCTCAAAACAAGCTCTGTCAACATTTCAGCCCAATCAAGGTGGATGGTCTAAATATCACAAATCGCAATTCATACTATAGTCTAGGACCAACCCATGTGAAAAAAAGAAATGTTGAAATAGTCATACTGCAATCAGGGAAGTGTCCCTGCTGTAATGGCCACTATCCCCCACTCATTCAAAAAGTAAAACTGAAACAAGAGGTAACCTATGCAGTTCTTTTTAGGGACTACTTCATGTATTCTGAAAAAAAAAGTCTGTCAACATTTACTATAAATATGAATAAACCTTGTCTATCTTATATCAGATAAACCATTCATCTTATGTTAACTAAAACTAAAAACAAATGAACACAACTTAAAGTTTACCCCTGGAAGGCCTGCTGTGTGATTGTTAGATATTCTTCAAATACATGGTTATTAAACTTCATGATATACAATATTATGTTCTTAACTGGCATCTATGTTTCAGTTGATCATATCAGTATAAATATATATATCATCAAACTAATCAGATCATATTCCCATCAAAACAAACATGAATATTCTATACAGTATTGTTTATATGAATATTTCATTACTCAATTGGCTTCTACCACCCATTCCCAAAAGCTAGTGAAAACAGCCCCAAAACACACATCCTGCCATAATCATATCCCTCAAGTTAAATAACATTATTGGAAGACATGATCTTAATCTTCCCCCTATGTAAGAGATCAAGGTCATATCTTCTATAGGGGGTTATGGATTTCAACTGGAATAGCCCAATCTACATGGGTCCTAAATCCACATCAATGTGTACTTCTGAGATGTCGATCCAGAGTCAACAAACTTGAGTTGAGTCGAGTCATTTAGAGCTCAAGACAAGTCAATACATTAACATGTCAAGTCAAGTCATTTGTGGTTTGAAACTCAACGACAATGTGTACTTCTGAGATGTTGATCCAGAATCACTTGAGTCAAGTCAAGTTGAGTCACTTAGAGCTCAAGTCGAGTCAAGTCATTGATGTGTCGAGTCAAGTCAAGTTGAGTCATTTGGAAGTTGAAACAAAGTTTGAGTCTGAGTCATTTTGGGATTTGAACTTGAGTTCAGTCACAACTCTTAAAATGTCAAGTTAATTAGTCATTTGAGTCAAGTTGTTACAAGTCTGTTGCATAGCATGCTTTGACAGTATCTACATGTGAGACTGTATACATGATTCATGCAGCATTAGCATGAATGTTGTGACATCTGAAACAGCAGTAATGCATATATATGAACACATCATGTATCACCAAATAGAATCATGACTTAATTCCCCATCATGCAATGCCAAACAGGATTGTGTCTTACGTGTTGCATTACAGTAGTAAAGTCATGATGTAAAAGTCCTATTTTACAAACTTCCTTTAATTAGAGACCAAATTAAAAAGACTAGTTTGTGTACGATGTTCTGTCAACCAGACTGAAAATGCCGTACTGCGCAAGTCAGTAACCAATCAAGCCGCATATTTGCACACCCCCCTCCGTTACCCTCAATAAAAAACAACAAAAAAGAAGAAACTCTACCATTTTTGCGGCAATTGTGATGTTTGACCCCCTGCAATTCACTTTGCTCTCCCAATGCCCCCCTAAATATTTTTTTTAACCAATCATCAAATTTAATTTTTAAAATTTGAGAGTGGTTGTATTTTATGTGTTACTAGAATCCATAATACAAAAATAGATTGAACTTTATTTATTTTTTCTATCTGAAAGATAACGTTACCCACATTTCCTTGGTTTGATAAGATCACATAAAATAATCTTCCCCAAAAGGCACTATGGTAAATAAACAAGGTCAAGTCATCCCATGCAATGAAACCTAACTCATCTATAGCCAACACCCTCAACTCAAATGCCTATGGTGGATACTTCAAGTACCTCCTTCCTAAACAAAATACATAAAATAAAACAACAAGAAAGATGAACGGGAGAAAAAATAGAAAAAAAGGAACCAAAGTCAAGGAAAGATGGAAAAGAAAGGGAGAAGAAGAAGCAGCATACAAATAGGGTACTGTCATGTGAGTAAGCAGTCAAGATTTCTCCTGTAAAACATGTCTTGTTCCTCTTAAACATATGAGATGCCATAAATCTAAACAAGTCCTTTGTTGGGTGATATTAATTTTCAACTTTTTACTTAATATTTTTTCCTACTTTAAAATCTATCATATGCTTTAAACTTTATCCACACAAGGCTTGTGGTTGCTGAGCTATAAACATTTTCACGTTGTGGAAAATTATAAAAATATAAAAGAAGCGCACCATTTTTTTCAACTGTACCTGAAAATCATTTGAACGACAAACACCACATCTCGCTTGATTGAATTACATATGCAAATTACCGCGGCTTGCCTACAGCTAATACTTGCGTTAACGACAGATAAACTTAGGGATTACAACAGGATTACATATGACACCGATGACGACGCTGATCGACTCACATGTGGCTGGGAGCATTTTGGGAGCGGTGACACTATACCTAACAAATTAAGTAGCACTGCAAGCACTGTGAGATGTATGATTTTTACGGATGCACAGATAATACTTCTTCTAACAGCAAAATATTACAAAACATTTCGCTACACACTCAATGTTTAGAATTAGTGGAGCTCAGATCCTCAAAATTAAAAATGTCAAGAATGTGCTTATTCATGTAGGTATTTAACAGAAGAGTACCAACATTTGGGGAAATAAATTGCTGCAGATTTAGAGGATTTTTACCAATTTGTAAAGAACAGTTACCACAAATAAACTCATTTCACGGTTACACTGGAGACAGTTACATATTGGAGAACAGACTCTCTAGAGAGACCATAACTGTTAATGTAAAAAGTCTGCCACTGAGTGTTATATTGTAATAATAGGTTTATTTTTTACTTGTTTCAATTTGGATTTAACAACTACATGTCTATGTAGTAGGCATGTTATTGCTCACAGCCCTGACTAACATATGAACTGCCGTTTTTTAAATATTTCATCAGTGTATGTTGAAATATATCAAAAAAAAAAAAAACAACACATTAAATGGATGATAAAAACAAAATAAAAAACAAGCAAAATCCATTTAAAAAAAATTATAAAAATCTTTTTTAGAAATTGCCTGTGTTGCCATAAACAGTTATATTTGGTTAACTGGGAAACTGAAAGGATAAAAAAATGTATATTTTTATGAACAAAGAAAGAAAGAAAGAAAGAAAATTTTCATCACTAGAGAAAATTTGGAAAATGGAGTTCATCATTTACACATCCAATATCCTAAACTAAATGGGCCAAGTAGCTACTGCTTACTCAGAACACCCTGCAATCCATCAAATTCATAATTGTGTCAGTTTTATAGAACAGTGTTAATATTGAAGCCATGCAAACAGTACACATGAAAGCTATCTAGTACTAAAGACAGTATTTGGTATTTGACATGAAGGCAGGGTACAAAGAAAAACTTTCATTCTAAGTAAGGCTGTCAATTATGCAAACCATGGTTATTAACATACTAGGGTAAATGCATACGGGCATGTGCTGCTCAATGGGTAGGTTTTTCACAAAAAATCCTCAGACACAGATTTCTGTATTTAAGAAATAAATCCTTAGACATGTGTCTTCTTTTCCATGATATGTGTGCGAAACATGTTACTAAATCCTTGGATATGGGTCCCTATTTTCAGAAAAATCCTTAGATATGGATTATTGTCTTCATAAATTTACCCTTGGACATGGGTAAGGGTTTGGAAGCTAGAGTTGCACATCCCTATTAATGAATAATTCAAGTAACATACAGGCCTTGACATTAGTTTGGAGTAACTTGTGTTGCAAAATTACAGCCTAATTTTACAGGCACATTTTTGTTTGAAAATTTGAGTATGAAGTGGATGCATATGCTTAATGTTTCCAGTTTTATCACAATTTTACACTTGCTTTAAAGTTGTATGTAAAAGGCAAATTTTGGAGTACAAATTGAGATGAAATACCGCTTAATTCAAGGTGTGTTAACGAAGGGGGTCCAATGTGCTATTGGTAATCAATTAATTGGTAGATATGTTCTAATTTCCCCCCAAATTTAGTCAAAATCACAAAACAAATTTGCTGAAACTAATTTTTTCCCCAAATTTTGTCAAATTCACAAAACAAATTTGCTGAAATAAAAGTATTTGAAAGTTTCTGCATTATTTTATACCTGGCAATTTGTAATTTTATAAAAGTAATATGCTCTAATTGATCAACAACCAGTGAAGCTCTATGATGATGAGTGTAAATGTTATCACATCATTTCAAGCCACAAATAAGATGAACTGTCTGGTTTTTATGTGGTGAAGTTTACTGATGCAACAATGTATGAATAACAAATATGAATCCGGATACTTCCTGTTACGGAACATTAACTGTATTCATAATATTCCTTTTGAGAAAATGCTGAACTAATCATTCCTATCATCACATTTAGATGCTTTATGAATGCTTAACCACACAGAATTTCTAAGAATCCCAATTAATGTCTTCAAATTTGTTTAAAACACAGCAGCATGCATCAATTGCAAGATTTGTAAACATGATGACATTTCTGCACAGCTACGTCAGCTCCATTGGTTGAGCAGTTCAACGTATGTCTTTGTAGAGGGGATAACCAATCACTGCTTAACCACATTTACCTTACACTTTCCATATATGTGCACTTTACCATGATTAACAATCATGTAACTTGTGCAAATTATTGTGTAACAGAAAATGTTAATGGAGGGAGGGGTATTTTCAGCACTTTTCATAGCTAAACAGGCATCCACAAATTTAAACCATCACCAAAATTATGTTTAACCCATAGGCTTTAATAAGAAAGGCAAAAAAAAAAAAAGGTTTGTCTTTAAGCTCACTATAAATGGTTTGAAAACAAATGCGAAATGCAATTTTTTTATTATTTTTTTATTCCCGACTTTTTTCATGGTATTTGGAGAAAAAAATCTGATTTTCGCCGATTTTTTCTGGAAAAACTAACTGCAAATAAAAGGACCCACAAAACTTGTTCAGAACCAGTGGCGGTGTGGGGGATTAACAAATATTGCATAAAATTACCTCAAAAAGTTGGACATTTTCATAATTTTGGGTTTTAAGGCTGACAAGGCCTTAAAAGTGGAGGGCAAACTAGGGGGGGGGGGGATACGGGGTGGGGGGAAATGCCCCATTTGCCCCCTAGAGCAGCTACTGTTCAGAGCAGTTAAAATCATGAAAATAAACCATGCAAAAAATACCCGCAATACAGTACAATGAATAAGTTAAAATCTGTGTTTTTGTGTCAAGAGAGAGAAATCTAACAACTTGATACCTTCCTGTCCCTGGAGATAAAAACATTAATACAAGTCAGGCAGTCAAATTCGGAACTATGTTCAACATACATACACTAATAGACATAGTAATGATAAGCCACTGGCATTTTACACAATGATATACATTGGCTATTATCATCAAATTAGCCTATATATATACTAATGGATTGATTTGTGGAGCCGTACAGCAAATAATATTTGTACTAAATACATGTCCCAACCTTTTTAGCACAGTTTCACATGCAAGACCTTTTCAACTATTGTTAACTTATTTATGAAGCTATTTTTATGCTGTTTTTTTTCATTCCTTTTCGCCTCCTCAGCAATGTGTGTTGTTGATAAATATGACGACACTTTATTATACATGTGTGTTCCTTCCTTCTTTCTTTCCCTCCCATCCACTTCATTTGTTACTTCATTTAGTCGATCACTTCTTCATTAATCAATCCTGGCAAAAGCAGACCAAAATAAATATCTTGCTATAAAATATGTGTAGCATTATACTCTTATTTGTATATATGAGTACAGGTTACTTTTTGGCAGTAATTTAATGCAGTGATATCAATCTACATTGAAAATTGGGGGGGCATCTGGACTGAATCAGCTTATTTGGCAAAAAGTTTGGGAGGGGGACATGTTCCTAAGTCCCCTCAGGATGGATTCCAGCATGACTGTAGCTGATTTCACTGTGAGACTGTAGGCTGAACGCATGGATATTCACTTATGGGTAAGTTAGTTAGCAGTAAAACCACACTGACATCATTGAAGGTTGTTGTTAGTTTGTGGCCTTACTTGTAGCAATTCACATTACTACATGAATCCATCTTGTGCCTAACACACTAATTCTATTTCAACTCTGCTTAAAATGCAAATTGGTAATCAGAGGTTGACAACCTTGGTTTCCAGGATTTGAAATTAGCAGTGGGTCTGAGAGGCTGAAAATAGGCTGAAAATAGGCTGATTTAACATGATTGTTTTTGCTAATTTGTTGGGGCCATATCCCTTCCACTGAGTCCACCCTGTTTTAAATATTTTTGTATTGTATGTGCCATTGTAGGAAACAAGTCTGCAGGGTTTGACTCACACTGCTAGCTTTCTGGGGGTAGAAACTAGACCATTGAAATATCTGTCCTGGAATCATGATCTTTTCTACTGATTTGTATTTAAAAACTATTTTGCCAAGGTGGCAGTATCTCCCTTTCTCTGTCACCTTGCTTTATATGTTTCACCTTAAGTTTGGTAGTGACTTAATGCTTTACAAGCTTACGCTTCAAGGGTCCCCCAAACCACCCTTGCACATCTCCCAACTCAAGGGAGCAGCATGGCAAACTGGTTAAGGTCTTTGGTGCAAGAAATCCAAGGTTCAAACTCTCTGCAGAACTATATTGTACATGTGGTTATAGGGGATGTCACTGAGCAGATGGGCCTCATTAACAGTCAACTGACCATGCTGACTGATTCACACAATCTATGCACTGCAATGAAACGGCGATCTTCTGTTATTCTTGTCATCTATTTGGCTCAAAATTAAAAGGTGCATATCTGAGAGTGAAAACCATTATTTTGTTTGGAAAATGTATTTTTGTCATAAATCTTACAATATTGCTTTCAGCTGAGGAGTAGATGGATTGTCACATGGGCCAATTGAATACACAAAATATAATGCACTGTAACATACAGTCTCCATTTTTGTCCAGTAAATTTAATCATTATTATTGTACTGCTGATATTTGTTTGATTTGCATTATTTAAATTGGGATGACTGCTTCTGGACATTTTTTTTGGGGGGCTCTTCAGGTCATTATAGACTATTTGGAGCACAAATAGGTCATATCATGCTTCATCATATCAGTCACTTGCTTTTCATCAGTCAGTGCTTATCATCATGTGTCTTTGCATGTAATTTTTGCATGTAATTTTTTAATGATATTGAAATAAAGTATACAGTTAAAATATCATAGTATACTACTTGAGTGAGCCTGAAAAGCACCTATGATCAATATGGTATACCCTGCTATCGTAAGTTAAGAAACATGAGTCTTTGGATTTGCCTATCAAAAATTCAATAACTTCATGAACAATCCTACAAATGCATCTATTCAATGAAATAAAGTGATATAAACACCTGTCTGGCAATGTATTCACTGACCTGCCAGTTGATGATGTGACCTTGCCTTCCTCTACTCCTCACTAAGTAATTCAACATTGCAATACGATGACAACCATTCTATTACATATCCAGGATTTCATTCCTATCAAATTTGCAAGAAAAAACCCAGTCCAATCTACTCTAAGTAATGAGGATTACCTGGCGTATAGACCATGGGTCAATACCCTGAGGGACGTAGGTGACCAATGGTACTGACCAGTCTATCTCATTGACCACAGGAATTCAATTAAGACTAATAGCTAGCTGTTTGACATCAGACCCTTGTGGGTGACCTACATCACCTTCAGGTTCAAGTTTGGACTATACAGTTGTTTTGAGAACAAATAACAATAAACATCTTCAACACACTTATTTCATGCCAATTTCCTCAAGTAGTATAGTATAATATTTTAGCAGTATACTCATGATACTTCAGGTTAAAGGAGGATTTCGTGATCCTAGCATCATCTGTTTATGACATTTATCAATAGATATCCATAAAAAAGCTTATTCCCAAAATTTAAGTTGATTCCGATTTTGCATTAGCGAGTTATGCATGATTATATGTTTTATACTACTCCATAGGCCACTGTTGTAATTTCGTTCTGGTATACCGGTACCAGAACGAAATTCAAATTTGATGATATTTTTGCTAAATGAATTAATCTGCAAGAAATTTTTGGTACATAAACATTATGTAGCCAGAGATTTCCAGTGGTATAAAAATCTCAACTTTTTTGGAGAAAAGTGGGGGGACGAGGCTGTGGATCACGAAATGCCCTTTTAACTTCATAATGAGGAAGTAGTTAACATGATATTCAAAAGTTACGGGCAAAAATATGAACATTTCAAAAATGTCGCAAAATTTCCCACTATACAACTGCCACATATTTGTGATTCTAGTGTTCTGACAATGTTTGCAGGAACTTAATTTAATGGGGACTTATAATAAAAAACACTGATATTTTAACATAAAATGAACTATTTTAGCATCTTTAAAAAATATATGTTTGTGATAACTTTACAGTTGTGAAAATAAAGACATTGAACAAATGCTTCTTGCTATGAAAAAATGTGTGTAATAAATAATGTTGCTGTGTTTGCAACGAAGGTGAAGGACCCTCTTTCTGATTGCTTGATTAAAATATATTCCCTTGTGCCACAATCAAGGTATAACAGAACAATCATGATCAAATGAACATCTCAAGCATGGAAAATTCAATCATTATGACTAAAAAAATAATTAAAAATGTGACCTTTCTATGTGATATATATCTTCAACATTTTTTTCACTCATTTTACCCATTTATTCTTGTTGTACTGGAAATATATTGTTAAATGCCAAATGCCATGCTTCTAAGTTTAACATAAGTATATGAGAAAAGTAGAGGAAGAATAAAGACAAACATAAGAATGTCTCCATGACAGACATACTTAAAAACTTTTCAGCGATTCATTTCCTCTCAACCTGTCTCATTTAATCATCTCAATTTTAATTAATCTAATTAAGAACCACAAAGAACAGGAAGCATTATATTAATATCATTTGTTAAAACACTTGGATACCACCAGTTATTGAGGTACATCATGGTGAAATTACAGTACTGATGCGGAAATTAAAAACCGAACTGACAGCTGTTCAAATCAAATTTAATAGTGGTTGTCTAAATATGTGATGAAACTTCCCTTCACTTGTGCCATCACTGGCACCAAATGATGTTTAACGTAAACTACAACGTTGGCAATTATTTACTAGGCTAACCATCTGTTATCCTCATTGTGCCATCATCATCATCGTCATCATTATATGGATGGTTGTGATGATTTGTTTGATGAGTGACAAATGTAAAGATGTGACGTCATCACATGTCCAATTGTTGCAACAGATTTTAGCGTTTGGAGAGTATGGAATCCAGAGTTGCAATTTGCTGCAAACATCTGTACTTCAATTGTGCAAGCCATTTTTTTACAAAGTCAATTTGGAATTCCAGGCTCACAGAAATGTTACTTAACTCTCTTCACGCAGGTGTCGACTGCAGACAACAAGTTTTTAAAAAAATTCAAAATTTCCAGAATTTTAATTTTAATGCCAATATTTGGAATCAGCATGAAAAATACATTAAAATGAGTACAAACAAGCCTAGTATTGGTTCAGTGGTTCTTAAGACAGCTTGTGATATTTTGAGAAGATATATCCAAACTTGGACTTTTTATGTTGAAACCTATGGCTAGCATGCAGAGTATTAAGATAGCAATGCAACAATATGCTTACAATTTATACAACCCCTCCTACTCAACACTCCAACACAGAGGATAATCAAACACAATAAAACACACCATGTTTATTAGAAATACAGCATTTCCTGATGTCTATTATAGCAATATATCACACCTTCTTGGCTAATGAAGATAGCTATATATAACATGTTGCTGTCTGCTGGAGATAACAAAATAACATGCCTTTCTGTCAACTGGAAAAAGCAACATAACACACATTGTTGGCTAATGAAGATAGCTACATATAACATCTCGCTGTCTACTGAAGATAGCAACATAACACACCTGGTTGGCTAATGAAGATAGCTACATATAACACCTTGCTGTCTACTGAAGATAGCTACATATAACACCTTGCTGTCTACTGAAGATAGCAACATAACACACCTTGTTGGCTAATGAAGATAGCTACATATAACACCTTGCTGTCTACTGAAGATAGCAACATAACACACCTTATTGGCTAATGAAGATAGCTACATATAACACCTTGCTGTCTACTGAAGATAGCAACATAACACACCTTGTTGGCTAATGAAGATAGCTACATATAACACCTTGCTGTCTACTGAAGATAGCAACATAACACACCTTGTGGCTAATGAAGATAGCTACATATAACATCTTGCTGTCTACTGAAGATAGCAACATAACACACCTTGTTGGCTAATGAAGATAGCTACATATAACACCTTGCTGTCTACTGAAGATAGCAACATAACACACCTTGTTGGCTAATGAAGATAGCTACATATAACACCTTGCTGTCTACTGAAGATAGCAACATAACACACCTTGTGGCTAATGAAGATAGCTACATATAACATCTTGCTGTCTACTGAAGATAGCAACATAACACACCTTGTGGCTAATGAAGATAGCTACATATAACATCTTGCTGTCTACTGAAGATAGCAACATAACACACCTTGTGGCTAATGAAGATAGCTACATATAACACCTTGCTGTCTACTGAAGATAGCAACATAACACACCTTGTTGGCTAATGAAGATAGCTACATATAACACCTTGCTGTCTACTGAAGATAGCAACATAACACACCTTGTGGCTAATGAAGATAGCTACATATAACATCTTGCTGTCTACTGAAGATAGCAACATAACACACCTTGTGGCTAATGAAGATAGCTACATATAACACCTTGCTGTCTACTGAAGATAGCAACATAACACACCTTGTTGGCTAATGAAGATAGCTACATATAACACCTTGCTGTCTACTGAAGATAGCAACATAACACACCTTGTTGGCTAATGAAGATAGCTATATATAACACCTTGCTGTCTACTGAAGATAGCAACATAACACACCTTATTGGCTGATGAAGATAGCTACATATAACACCTTGCTGTCTACTGAAGATAGCAACATAACACACCTTGTTGGCTAATGAAGATAGCTACATATAACACCTTGCTGTCTACTGAAGATAGCAACATAACACACCTTATTGGCTAATGAAGATAGCTACATATAACACCTTGCAGTCTACTGAAGATAGCAACATAACACACCTTGTTGGCTAATGAAGATAGCTACATATAACACCTTGCTGTCTACTGAAGATAGCAACATAACACACCTTATTGGCTGATGAAGATAGCTACATATAACACCTTGCTGTCTACTGAAGATAGCAACATAACACACCGTGTTGGCTAATGAAGATAGCTACATATAACACCTTGCTGTCTACTGAAGATAGCAACATAACACACCTTGTTGGCTGATGAAGATAGCTACATATAACACCTTGCTGTCTACTGAAGATAGCTACATATAACACCTTATTGGCTAATGAAGATAGCTACATATAACACCTTGCTGTCTACTGAAGATAGCAACATAACACACCTTGTTGGCTAATGAAGATAGCTACATATAACACCTTGCAGTCTACTGAAGATAGCAACATAACACACCTTGTTGGCTAATGAAGATAGCTACATATAACACCTTGCTGTCTACTGAAGATAGCAACATAACACACCTTATTGGCTGATGAAGATAGCTACATATAACACCTTGCTGTCTACTGAAGATAGCAACATAACACACCGTGTTGGCTAATGAAGATAGCTACATATAACACCTTGCTGTCTACTGAAGATAGCAACATAACACACCTTGTTGGCTGATGAAGATAGCTACATATAACACCTTGCTGTCTACTGAAGATAGCTACATATAACACCTTGCAGTCTACTGAAGATAGCAACATAACACACCTTGTTGGCTAATGAAGATAGCTACATATAACACCTTGCTGTCTACTGAAGATAGCAACATAATACACCTTGTTGGCTAATGAAGATAGCTATATATAACACCTTGCTGTCTACTGAAGATAGCAACATAACACACCTTGTTGGCTAATGAAGATAGCTACATATAACGCCTTGCTGTCTACTGAAGATAGCAACTGTCTTCTACTGAAATTAACAAAAAAACACATTGTTATCTACTGATGATAACAACATTTAAGAAAATGACAAGATATGAAAATAACACACATTGCTTACTGAAGATAACAACATAAGGCACATTGCTGTCTACTAAAGATATCAGTGACATAGCTAAGGGGCAGCTGCCCCTGTGAGAAGTCTCCCTCATGCTCCATTTCACTGGGCTTATGAGAAAATTATGAGCTTTCACCGATACCAAAGTCCGCATTTAGACAGGTTAAAGTAGGGGAGGGGACATGAGCAGTGCCACACAAATAACTCATGATGCTTTATCATTTCACATATGAATTTGTAACACATACACAATCAGTATTCAGCTTCACATCATCCATAGTGCATTATTTCATTTTACCTTATATTTATGGAACACCACAATATTGTGTGCTAGTAAAATAGCTGTCATAGACATGCTTTCAGGTACTTGTTGCCTTTAACTTGTTCCATTTCAAGGTCATGTTTTGTTTTGATCAAGTAACAGAAGACATAACATGAGTATAAATCGTTACCATACACTTTCAAGAGTTGATATTGTTACAGTGCGCATTGACCTTTATTCTGCCTCCCACATCGTTCTCAGCACAGCCAGGATACAGTACAGAAGGGTTCAGTCAGGGCAGTACCTTAAAACTCCACATGTTCTGTAACACTTTACACAAAAGTTGCCTGTCACGTTTGAATAAGGTTATGCAATGTTTTAATTACATTTTCAAAACATTTTAGAAATGGTGGCAAACAAATGTTTGCAATTACATGTTATTAAAATTTTGGGGAAAAACACAGTTTAGTTAAAATGTTTTGCAAACAGATACCCATAAAATGCTTTAAATGTCACTACATAATGCAGCTATTGCTATACTTCTGTATTTAAGTTCGGTTTGGGTATGGACATGCCTTTGAAAATCTGAAAGATATGCATACAAATTTTTCAAAAACATTGGAGCCATTTTTACAAATTTTGCAAAATTGTCACAAAATTTCAATTTGATTTTGGGCTCCAGTTGGTGATTTTTTTTCAAAAAAATGTTGTAGCAAAATTGACCTTGCAGAGGGATCCATTGTTATACTTGAGGCACAAAAATTGGACCCATATTTGGGACACATCCGGTGCTCATTTATACTGATTACCACATTGACATGGATTAATGTATCTACTGTACCATGAAGACTGCCCTCTAAAATCTTCATTAAAATTCAATAACAGTTCTAACAATTAGTCCACCTCAAATATCAATGTCATGGAGTGTTGAGAAAATTAATGTTGAAAACAAAGTCAAGAGTTACAAAAAAAGTAAAGTGTTTCATTTCACAACTATAAATTTTGTTTTGCATATTTGTATTTTAGATTCTACCCTGGCAATTAAATATTCAGTGTTAGACAGTAAAATTAATTCCAGTCAAGTGGATACATTGGGAACTGACAGAGGGAGAAAAATTGACTGATATATTAATTAAGTGGAATTAATCATAATAATTAGCAACTGTATTGCTAATTGACCTATATTATAGACTATTCTTAAATCTGTTTGATGATATTAATATTAAAAATTAAAATAAAACACACTGACAAACCAGTGGAGTAGTTTGATGAAAAACAATTAAACATACAACAAAGATCTAAAGGTAACTGTTGTGTGATTGATCACATTTATCACACTTTAAATAAAGCCTTTAAATAAAGGTAGTATGTTATTGGTTTTGTGTTGGGTCAGGGCACATATTTATGTATATTTAGACAGTCCCGATAACTCAATCAATAAAGCCCTAGACTCTGATGTGTGATGATACAAGTTTGAATTTTCTTTCTTATTTACTGGTTTGATTCGCTCATATCGCAAAACTACTGTGGCCAACATAATATAATGCATGTTTTGATATAACATGTCACAAATATATTTGGGTTATTACAGTCAAAAGTATCCTATTTAAGAAGCCTGTCCAACATTTATATTCATTCACCTGGTTACATATCTTCTTATTTATAACCTCAGGCCCACAAAACTTCATATATACACTTCACTCTGACTCCGCTGTCAAAGTGCCTCATTACAAAAACCAAGTTGATTCAACACATCATGCATCGTTTTCCAACAAATCCAGGCTGCCGGTCAATCATCTGTACCTTGCCTTTAGTGTGATATGCATGTTTGCCCGGGAGCCTGAATTTGTTTGAAAAAGGTTTCACGATGGGTTGAATCTGCTATAGTGGATGTGTCTTCTCAGTACAGTTTGTCCACTCTGAAGTACAAAGTGACAACGCTCACATATACAGCTTGTAAACAGTGCTGCGTCTCTGCTGAGGTATGCATGCCTTCAAAGTCGGCACAATGTGTGCGTCTACGTCGGTACTGTGTACTTCAGAGTAGACTGACTGTAGGGCCACGCCTCTGGAATGAGTTACCCACCAACATCCATGGTCAAGAAAATATCACTGAAGTTTGACCACTATGCCGAAAAGTAGACCCACAGTACGAGTGATATAGTTGACCTCTCTGGTCTATATGTTATCCGTGATAAATAAAGTTGGTTCTTCTCTGAGTGTTTTGCCTTTATAGAAGGTGCTTTAGATGTCACATTGTATGGTTATTTGTTGTCGTAAATTTCGAATGGGTTACCTGAATGGGTGACTTTGTTTGAAATCTATACTCCATGTGTGAAAGATTAAGATCATGTCTTCCATGGTGTGTGGATTTCAACTGCATTGAATCCCTATAAGGTGTGTCTTGAGCCATTCTGAAAAGCCAAAGACCTTGTGCAATAATTCTGCTTTACAAATAAGTAGCTTTTTTTTTTTTACAAATTCACATTAAAACCAATAATGACCATGAGATAGATGCTAATCTGAACACACATATATAGCAGCACTATATGACGATTAGCTAATGGTATTCTAAAGGTTAAAACCTGGATGAAATCAAGTAGATAATAACTGGCATATGAAATATAAGTGTATGATAGCATCATTAGTTCAAGTTGATGTATGCATGCATGATATTATTTTCAACAATAACACATACATGGACATTACGGGTATGAAGGCAAATGGGTTTCAAATGCAAATAATAAATGTCAAAAAGCTGCTGTGTGTTATTGCTTTGTATCAATGTTTAAGATATCAAGTCCAGGGAAGGGGGGGGGGGGGTATTCAGTACAAATGACCATACTGGGATGTGCGCAAACATGGGTAGCATTTTCGGCCTTTTGGTATATCAATGACCCCTTTTTCTAGGCCAATTTTGTGTGGGTCCTTTAAAAAAAAAATTTCTCAATCTTTTCGAAAAAATAGCCCAATTTTGCCTCACGGTGGTCAAAATTGTAAGAAATTTCCCTAATTTTTTTTTTTTGGGGGGGAAGTTATACATTTTTGTTAAATTTGGCTAATAAATTTGAATTTTAATATATTGAAGGGTCCAAATTTCTTGGAAATTGGTATATTGATGGATCCACTTTCAAATTCTCACCCCTACCAAACCAAACTTGAATATCCCCAGGTCCAGGGTTGGTGGTTCTTAATTTGCTTCCTGGAACAACCCAGTTATGTTACAAGTAATTACGAATGCGATTTGCTTCCGAGTTGAACATTTGACAGGTTTCTCTGTTATATTCATAT
This sequence comes from Amphiura filiformis, assembly GCF_039555335.1. Classification (NCBI taxonomy): domain Eukaryota; kingdom Metazoa; phylum Echinodermata; class Ophiuroidea; order Amphilepidida; family Amphiuridae; genus Amphiura; species Amphiura filiformis. The sequence continues at coordinate 5,962,508 of NC_092632.1, read as the reverse complement.
GTTCAAAATCAAACTAGGGCAGCCATTAGCCATTGTGCATACTTTCTCAAACTAAAATGACAGTTTGTGATGCATTAGTTGAAAAGAGAAGACAAAGTTACTTGGAAGGTTACTTGAGGCTATCAAAATGTAATCAATAGAGTCAACCCACAGCGGTCATGGAAGCTTATGACTACAAAAACAACACCATAACACCACCAAACCCAAGTAATAAAGTTACTCTCATGTTACATTTGAAACTGTGCATGTCATATTTCATAATGCTGGTTGATTCATGTCATACGAGGTTGACGTCTCATTGATGTTAACATTTCTAACTTATATGTAGCAAATACACAATATGTTGAGGAAATTCAATGGTTCTTCCATGAGATAAAATGGCCTTCAATTGTTTTTGAGATGAAAGTTTTGTTTTTTAAGGGTGAGAGTACATGAATGGCTGACTAGCATATTAGAAGCAAGCAAAGCAACTAATATAATACAAACAAGGGAAGAGGCTTATGCATGATACATTGGGACATATATAGAAACATTCATACATAACAAACTAGCGCAAAAGATCAAATTAATGAAGCTTTCACTTACATAGATTGGATGAATTTGATGTAAGCAAGTTTACAAGCAAGGAAGTAAGCCAGCATGCAAGAAAGCCAGCCACAGCCAGAAACCAAAAGCAAGTAGGCAAGGAAGCCAGCCACAGCCAGCAAAACAAAAGCAAGTGGGCTATAAGGACAGCCACAGCAAACCAAAAGCAAGTGGGCAAGAAAGCCAATAACAGCCAACAAACCAAAAGCAACATGTGCAAGAAAGCCAACAACAGCCAGTAAACCAAAAGCAATTGTGCAATAGCCAGCCACAGCCAGCAAACCAAAAGCAAGTGGACAAGAAAGCCAGTCACAGCCAGCAAACCAAAAGCAAGTGGGCAAAACAAAAGGCAGTCACAGCTAACAAACCATAAGCAAGTGTACAAGAAAGCCAGCCACAGCCAGCAAACCAAACGCAAGTAAGCAAGAAAGGCAGCCACAGTCAGCAAATCAAAAGCAATTGTGCAAGAAAGGCCAGCCACTGCCAGCAAACTAAAAGCAAGTGGGCAAGAAAACCAGCCACAACCGGCAAACCAAAAGCAAGTGGGCAAGAAAGCCAGCCACAGCCAGCAAAACAAAAGCAAGTGGACAAGAAAGCCAGCCGCAGCCAGCAAACCAAAAGCAAGTGTACAAGAAAGCCAGCTACAGCCAGCAAACCAAAAGCAATTGTGCAGGAAAGCCAGTCACAGTCACCAAACCAAAAGCAAGTGGGCAAGATAGCCTGCCACAGTCATCAAACCAAATGCAAGTGGCCAGGAATGCCAGCCACAGCCGGCACACCAAAAGGAAGTGGGCAAGAAAGGTAGCCACAGTCAGCAAACCAAAAGCAAGTGGGCAAGAAAGCCAGCCACAGTCAGCAAACCAAAAGCAAGTGGGCAAGAAAGCCAATCACAGCCAGCAAACCAAAAGCAAGTGGGCAAGAAAGCCAGCCACAGCCAGCAAACCAAAAGCAAGTGGGCAAGAAAGCCAGCCACAGCCAGTAAACCAAAAGGGAGTGGGCAAGAAAGGTAGCCACAGTCAGCAAACCAAAAGCAAGTGGGCAAGATAGCCAGCCACAGCCAGCAAACCAAAAGCAAGTGGGTAAGAAAGGCAGCCACAGCCAGCAAACCAAAAGCAAGTGGGCAAGAAAGTGAGCAATACAATGGGGTGCTAGTAATTTTACATGTTTCTAAACCACATAAATGCAGATGCTATTGAAACTTACTAAATGTTTTCTTCAAAATAAATTGCATTTTCATTAAAACTTATTGGTTTGGAGCAGATTATTTATTTATTTAGTTATTTATTTATATATTGCTTAAACCAGCATATGCAAAATGAAGGCAAATGCTGAAGAGAAAATAAACAAACAACATTCTCAAGATTTGCTTTTGCCAATATATTTGCCTGATTATAATCATTTTTAAATTAAAACCCACCCACACAATAGAGATATTCAAAACACATCTTCATAAGTAGTGCTTTTTGCTAATTATTTTCGATATTAACAGATGGTATTTTCATTCCATGAAATCAAATCTGCTTTGTTGATTTATAGCTCGTAATTAAGCATTTGAAAAGACTTTTAAAACATTTTGTATTTGTCATGATAAATATTCATCTATAATTAATATGGACATATTTTCCCAGGTCTGCTGTAAATATATTTTGTAGCATAAAATTTGCAACAATTCAGTCAAGTTGACTCCTGGTAGCCCATAGAAACACACCATTTCCCTACGGTTGTTTTATCCTCCGGTTGATTACTCCCTGCATCAACCTACAGTGGGGTATCAATACCACACTTCAAGGCCAGATTGGCTCAGATTAATGTGAATTTGGGTTATCCAGTATGCTGTAAAAAGAGTAACACTGGTTAATACTGAAAACCAATCCAATATGAGTATACCACAGTATGTGTTCACTTGGTATTGGTGACAAAGTGGATACTCTTTACATCACATGTTGATGTGTAATGAATCGATTTCTAAATAGCTCAGATGAAACTGAATTAAAAATGGCAGTATGTAAATGGTTTTGATCCATGAGTAGCCATAGTAGGTAATAAAGGGTTCATAATTCAAAGTGGTTGTGGCTGATTTGTAATCACTCAAGACAGTTCTGGGTCAA